>NC_138235.1:11808239-11823239 GCF_964197995.2 Scardinius erythrophthalmus | reverse complement strand
TCTAGGTTTACTATAAGTGTTGTAGCCATTAAGCTAATTTAGTTTAATATTTGTTACAATATTTAATTGTTATTTTTTATTTATGTTGATTATGAAAAGTGAACAGCACAAGTAAGATAGGATGCGCAATATCGAGAGACATGGAGCGGGTCAGACATGATTTTGACCACTTAATTAAGTTTTGTTTTGTAGAAAGACTTTTCTGAAGTGAATTTCGTTTTGTATAAATTGTATCTTAATTGTAATAATTTTTTTTTTTTATCAACCGATGGCCTAGAAATAAAGCAGACGATAGGCCTAATCATGCACTTGCATTGCTCGTGAACTGGAGCGCATCTCATCCTAATTTAACGAAACTCAGCATATGCCTCACAGACATGAAATATATCTTAAGAAAGCTTGAAATGTCTTTTTAACAATTTAAAACTAAAAGAAATAGGCTACGCTCTGATTATGTAATCATGTGCATTTCTCTCATAGGCGCGTTCACTAGATGGATCGTCAACTTCATCTTTACAGCTGTTGATGCTGTTAATAAACTAAAAATAATAGGCCTATAATTTTATTAAACAATAAATTAAATGAAATTGTAATTGTATTAAAAAAGTAACAAAAAAATCCTGTTTAAGTTACCTGTACCGCATTCCACATTGGAGTTCAACCAAGCCATGTAATAATGTTTAATAACTTTAAAACGGTAGAGCCTGTTCCTTTATAACATAGCCAAAGGTCGGTGTATTTTTGCTTAAATACATTTTAGGCTTATTCTCAAATTCAGATTGTGTTAGGGGGCGGGATTATTAGGCAATTTTAATCGGACAATTTGACCGGAGAGATTTAATTTTGTCGGACATTTCAACGGAATTACAACGGAAACTCTTGTGTACATATGTATGTCATTGTGATATAAAGAATATAAATATAAATATAAATCGTAGCCATATAGTTTAAATCTGAAAATACTGAACACAAAATACTGAGCATATTGTATAACATGTAGCCTACTTCATTAACTGCAAAATTGTTCAGTGAATGCTTTTTACTGTAATTCCTATTTATGTAACAAACTTTATTTCCCAGGATTTAAAGATTTAGTGTAGCATTTATGATTATTGTGTGTGCTTAAGAGCAGAGTAAAGGTATGGGTATTTCATGTGCTAGACAGGAATAGGACCAGCATGCAGACAATACCATAGAATAAAGCAGTCATACTCTGACTATTTAAGTCTATTATTCTGTTATTAAAAAAAATGCTACAAATGACATTACAAACTCTTCGTTTTGACATAAAAATCCATTTAAAAAAAATCATATTTAATATTTATCTTGTGTAATAACTTCCAAAGATGCATGCAGAACCCCCATACAATTCAAATCTGTAAGACATTTAAACCACTGAAAATATTTTACAAAAGCAAATGTATACTATATCGAACATTGCTCCTTTCAGAAATTGTTAATGCATTGAGCCCTTAATGTACAGGAATAAATGACCCAAGACTTACTGAAACTTCTTACAAGTATATCAAGGAGTGGACACGGCTAATGAGCAGATACGTGTCCCTCTGCTGCCACCTACTGACTTTAGTGGTCATTTACTGTCATTTTTGTTTTAAGTGTTAGTTTTTCCTGCAGGTGAAAACAAGATGCATTAAGCCTTTTACTTTATTTATCAGGGCTGTCAATTGTTTTGCCTGAGTTGGGTGATATATTTGTATGCTCTTAACATAGTAGAAAAAAATGTGCAGTATGACTAGGCTACATTTAATAGAGTGGCTTTATAAAAACTGTAGTGTAGCTCTATTAAATAGTATATTTATGTTAAACTATTTTAAATTGAATGATTAATGACCTGTTCAGAATAAGTATAGCAGTAACCAGCAATCAGAAGTATGATAATTCATTTTAGTTTAAAATCCAATATACGTTTTAAAGTGGTTTCAGATGGTTAATTTATAGCCTACTAAATGCAGCATCTATGAATGAACTTGAGGCATGCAGACCGGCTGCTGCAGGGCTTTAACAAATCTTAAACAAACAAATATATGACCCACTTTTTCTGAATTTTACTAGCCCATTTTATTTGTCTCTCATCGTATACATGACAATATACTTTTATCTATCATTGGGATACAAAATGCATACTTAACAGACATTCATCATTATATAAATAAATAAATCCAATGTAGCCCTAAGTAAACTGCCAAAATAAGATTATCTATAATGTCTACAGTAGCCTAAATGTAGCCTATGAAAAAAAAAAAAGGAAAATAAGGCGGGCAGACGGGCAGACGTTAAGACGTGCAGACGTAATCCACACGTTAAATTCTAACGTGACGCCGCCGTGTGTGTGTGTGTCAACGTGACGCGTGCGTGTGTGTGTGTGTGTGTGTGTGTGTGTGTCTGTGTGTGTGTCTGTGTGTGTGTCTGTGTGTGTGCAGGTGTGTGTGCAGGTGTGTGCGTGTGTGTCTGCATGCATGTGTGTGTGCGTGCGTGTGCGTGTGTGTCTGCATGCATGTGTGTGTGCGTGCGTGTGCATGCGTCCCTGTGTGTGTGTGTGTGTGTGTGTGTGTGTGTGTGTGTGTGTGTGTCTGTGCGTGTGCAGGTGTGTGTGTGTGTGTGTGTGTCTGTGTGTGTGCGTCTGTTTGTGTGCGTCTGTGTGTTTGTGTCTGTGTCTGAGTGTGTGTCTTTATTCTTCTAATCAGTCTTTACAAATCACGGAGAACAAAATGAAGCAGCTTGAATATTAACCAGAGCAAGTGCACTGTGGGTAAATGCGTTTAACGTTACCTTCAGCAGTCCTACCGAAAGCCAGGCTCAAACACACTCACCAGGACAGCGCTGAGCCAGTCCTCGACCAGCGTGTGCACTCGCTCCCAGTCCTCGTTGAGCTCAAACAGCTGCTCCTCCAGCTGAACCTCACTGCCCTCCACTAACGCCTGCAGGGCGGCGCTGTTCTCCGTCACCGCGGACAGATCGCTCTTCCTGCGCTCGGACTCCTTCAGCAGGCCCTACGGGGACACGCTCTTTAACACACACACTCTCTGTGTCCAGAAGAGACTCCATCAAACACACTCACGTTGGCCCATGTGACCTCGGCGTCGATGTCAGCAGGCATGTCTCCTGTGTTGAGCTTCTCTTTGAGCTGAGCCTCAGTGTGTTTCATCCAGGCCTGCAGGGCGGCGCTGTCCTTCTGCAGACGCTGAGACACAGACAACGCCTTCTCCAAATCCTGCTTCCCCTCCGTCACCTGATCACACACACAATTTAGCGCAAATTAAAAATGACATTGAAGTCAACACAAAATTGCATCCGCAACCCATTTTACTTTCATAACGCAAGTGGTGAAAAGTGGAAAAGCAGAGGATGTGGAGGTAGCAAGCTAACATTTCGTGTTCATATCTAAAACTTCAAAATGTAAAAGAAAAAAAAACATGGACACGCTACTTTTATAGCCGCTTTTAAACGTGTGTGTGTGTGTGTGTGTGTAATGTGCGTGTACCTGAGCTCCCAGCTCATTGTAGAGTAATTTGAGGGCAGTGAGCTGTTCATCCATTCCTTTAGGATTTTCCGTCTGCTGTTTCTGTACGATCTGTCTTCCCGTTTTAATCACGGTCTCCACCTCCAGCTTGACCTCGCTCAAGATCTTATACAGCTTCTGCATTCATAAAAACAACACGCTTACATGAAGCACAGGCAGTGTGATCAAGTCCACGATGAAGTCTCATTTCAGTTTTGCTATTGTTAAAAAAAATGTTTTAAATTGGAATAAATCTGAAACACACACACACAGTGTATAAATAATGCTAGAAGAACACTGGTGTGTTTTCTCACCATGCATCCGGTCAGGTGTGTCTGTATCTCCTCTGGTTGCGTGTCCTTCAGGTCCAGGATGTGCAGTTCAGCTTTAGCACTATCCAGAATCCTCTTGCAGTCCAGCATTCGCTGCTCGAAGTTGGCCGGTTTCTGGAACAGCTGGTACTTCGTACTAATCTCGCGGAGCTTCCGCTAAACAGACGGAGATACACGACATACACCTTAAGCTGGAATACACTAAACATCTACTCAAATACCAGGAATCAAACACTTGCCGACTTTGTATACGGTTAGAGAGAAAAACTGAACATCACACACTAAACGACTGAGGATCGCACACGAACAGACTTTCATGTTGTTCTGAATACAGAAGTCATGCATACACATGTTGATAGGAGACGTGTGACGAATGAAAACAATTATTATTATTTTTTATATCCTTAAAATCCAAATGGATGGAATCAAAGCCCAGCGTACGCGAAAATAAGAACATTTGAGGACTTTCTGCAACTAGAGCTGACTTAAAAATAAGGCAAAAATCATGCAGTGTATTTCAGCCTTTAGGTTAGGTATTTTTATAATTATTATTTTAAGTTAAAGCACTTAAATTACTAACTAGGTATACAAATAAATACTAAAACTAAACAAATACGTTTTTACCTAATTAGTAATAAAAAGACAGTTAAAAATGACAAAAAACATAAAAAAATATATACAAATTTAACTTAAATTAAAAAGAAAACTACAAGCTAATTCATTAATAAAATTACTAGAACTAAAACTGAAATAAATTAAGGGGGAAAAAATACAAAAAAGGCACAAAGAATTATTAAAAATCAAACTAATTTAAATGAACTGAAAATGTAAACAAAACTAATTCAAAATATGAAGAAAACTATAAAATATTGTATAAATAATACTAAAATAACACCTGTACTGAGTGATATCTCAAGCAAAAATATTAAATACTAAAGTACCAAGTAGTATGTACTAGAAGCCGAATACTACATTCAGGAAATGATGCATTCTACGGAGGCCCGTAAGGGACACGCTGATGGGAAATGCCTTTGCATTCTCTCATAATTAAATAGTTAGGTTATTATATTGTATATAATTTGCGAGCATTAGCGAGCCGCTATTAATATGCAAGGTATTGAAATCGCTTTTGAATGCACCTTCGCTTTTTACTTTCGCTTTCCAATCCGCGATCACGCGTATACACACTGTGTGTGAGGAGCGGCGGTACTGACCACACATTTTACAGGATAAAGGTCCTTGCACACTGAGTCCAAAATTTTCGCATGCGCTTTTTTCGTATTCGTCATTCGGTGGCTCAGAATTGTCAAAACACCTCTCCAAATGCTAGCTGCGGATGTGAAAAACGCAGAAAATGTAACCCGATCCGAATTTTTCAGCGTGGCAGTGTTTAAACGTGATTGACAAAACGCGAGGTCGTATTTATTTTTTAACGTGCTGCAATTTCGGACAAGAACCTTAAGATTTGTATCCTGATGAAATCTGATGTACACTAATGAAATAGCCGCAAGCCTAACCATGTCCCTTTAGGGGCTCCGTAGAATGCGGTATTCATTTTCCGGCCTTTCCAAATTTGGATTTAGGCTTCGGACACATCCCTAGTGTACAGTGCAGAAGTGAAGCATGACCAACATGCAGTGTGTGCAGTTCCCCTCCCGTACTGCGGGGGCAGTGTTGAGTCTCACCTGTAACTGGTCCAGTAGGGTTCCTGCTCGCACTGGTTTGCCCTCGGGCGCGGTCGAAGGCACGTTTCCCACATTCCTACTCCTCAGGTCTTCCAGTGTGGCCTCATGGGCCGCGATCTCAGCCTGAATGGCCTGAGGAGAATATTGTTCAAGTTAAAGGCCAAAGAGTAAAGAATAAGCGCAAAGCTGTTTTACAATATATCTGTTACTAAACACTACCAGTCAAAAGTTTTGGATCGGTAAGATTTTTTTATGTTTTTATATAAGTCTCTTCAGTTCACTGAGGCTGCATTTAGCTGATTAAAAATAAAATAAAAACATTATTTTAATTCCTGTGATCAAAGCTGAATTTTCAGCATCATCACTCCAGTCTTCAGTGTCACATGATCCTTCAGAAATCACTCTAATATGATGATTTGATGATCAAAAAACATTCATTATTATTATCAATGTTGAAAATATCAGGATTTTTTGATGAACAGAAAGTTCAAAAGAACAGCATTTATCTGAAATAGAATCTTTTGTAACATTATAAATATATTTACTGTAATTTTTGATCAATTTAATTCAGCCTTGATGAGTAAACGTATTAATTTATTTTATTTCTTTCCCAAAAAAAAATATTACTGACCCCAAACTTTTGAACGGTAGTGTTTAATGTTACAAAAGCTTTCTATTTCAGATAAATGCTGTTCTTTTGAACTTTCAATTCATCAAATAATCCCGAAATAAAAATGTAAATAACTGTTTTCAACATTGATAAACATTGAGCATCAAATCATCATATCAGAATGATTTCTGAAGAATCATGTAAAACACTGAAGACTGGAGTAATGATGCTGAAAATTCAGCTTTGATTTCCATTTATAAATTACACTTTACTATATATTCATGTAGAAACCATTGTAATAATATTTCACAATATTACTGTTTTTTAATCAACTAAATGCAGCCTTGGTGAGCAGAAGAGACTTCTTTTAAAAACATAAATCTTACCGATCCAAAACGTTTGACTGGTAGTGTATGTCAGAAAGAGTGTGTGCGTGTGTGCGTGTGTGTGTGTGTGTGTTCACACCTGAGCTTCCTGTGGCAGCTGGAAGGCGTCGATGCGATCTGTGAGGTAAGACGTGAGTGTTTGGTCCAGCTGTGTGAGAGACGTCTGTAGTGTGTGTAAGGCCGTCTCGTTCTCCCTCAGAGTCCCCAACTGTTGCTCCAGAGACATCTGACGTGCAGCAGCCTGCAACACACACACACACACACGAATGTAACATAACTGACTGTCAAATGTGAATCTGAATGGGTATCGTTTGATCGATTCAACACAAGCACACCAGCTGAGTCAGTTGGTCGTAGCGTGAGTTGAAACTCTCCAGCTTCTCGCTGATGAGTTCGTCCAGAATCCCTCCGTCTATGAGAGTCTGGGCCAGCTCTCGGATCTGAGTCCTGTTATCACCCGGGTGACGCAGAACAGACTCCACCGACTGAAAGAGACACACAACACGCGTCCGTTTAAGGGTTCGTTCAAGTTCAAATGCTGTTATTATTTACTCACCCTCATGTCATTCCAAACCTATAAGACTCTTGTTCATCTTCCAAACAGTCAAGAAGATCAAGAAGTATCAGTGTGTGTGTGTGTGTGTGTGTGTGTGTGTGTGTGTGTGTGTGTGAGAGAGATTTCTGTCCATCCACTGAAAGTCTATTCACCCAAAATGTACACAGAGAACTCAAATTAAGCATGCTTGCTTGATGCATTAGAACCAGTGAGGTTCATTCTCGTGTGTCAAGGACAGCTTATGTTCATGTTCGCTGATCTTTGTTTACATGTGAACAAAAATCTCAATTTAATCTGTTCATCAAATGGAGCAACCGAGTCTCTTCAGAAGACTTGGATTAAACCGCTCGATTCGTATGGATTTATTTTATAATCTCTTCATGAACATTTTTGGTGAGCAACAGACTTTTTCAATGGAGGGACAGATTTCTCTCAGATTGCATTATAAATATCTTCAATTGTGTTTTGAAGATGAAAGGAAGTCTAACGGGTTTGGAACGACAAACGTGAGCAGATTCAGACGTAATCAAAAACATATGTAGCCTGATTAAGGTTAAGGTGCGGGCACATTTGCAGGGAAATGTCAATGGGTCAATAGTGTGTGTGTTTGAAGCACAGCTCACAGAAGTTACTTTCAAACCGAGCAGCTTTCAAACACTGGGTTGGGAAATATTTCGCCCTCATGCAAAATTCCCACTGCTGGCTTTATAAAACTGCTGTTACCTCCAGAGCCGCGCTGATGGACTCAGTGTTTTCCGGGACGCTCTCAGTGGCGTGAACCTTCTCCTCCAGCGAGTTCAACCAGCCAGACTCCACATCCAGATACTGCAGCAGCTCAATCCAGCAGGACCACACCTCCTGAACAACACACACACACACACACACACACACACTTCAACTCAAGAGCCAACAGGAAACAATCAAAGCGTGTGTGTGACCAAATGTCCCCACAAATATAGTAAAACTTGAGATTCCCAGCTTTGTGAGGACTTTGTGCTGGTCCTCACAAGGAAAATTGATTAATAAACATAATAATTTTTTTATTTAAATTTTTTTAAAATGTAAAAATACAGAAGGTTTTGTGTGATTGGTAGGTTTAGGTACCCTGGTAATCCAGAGTTCTCGCGAGAGCACAAGTTGAATTTGCTCAGCGAGTTACTCTGGCGTCGAGTAATGATGCTCATTAAATATGCCCCTCGATCTGAGCTGCACCAATCACATCGGGTTATCTGATATAGGCGGGCCAGAGGCGAGATGACGACAGCGCTGTGACATCAAAGTCATTAGTAAACATTGCAAGATGGCTATGGAGGAACACCAGTTGTTTGAAACGGCTTTGGCCGCTACAATGAACTAGTTAGACTTGGCTTTTTTCTAAAAGAGGAACAGGAGACGGCACTCGAATTGTTCCTTTGCAAGAAGAGAGTTTTTGCTGTTTTGCCGACCGGATACGGCAAGAGTCTGATCTACCAGTTAGATCTGCTGGTAGTGTATGGGGCCTGTTGTTGTGATTGGTTGTAGTGTTATCCAATTGCGTGCAGTGAGATTTCAAATGCATGCTTGGTGCCGCCCCTCGAGCTGGCCGAGTTTCATTAGTCGACGCCAGACCATTAATCTTTTAGATTTAGGTCTAGATTTCCAGGCTAAGGTTTAGGGGTAGGGTAAGTGTAAGTGTAAGTGGACAGAATATACAGTTTGTACAGTATAAAAACCATTATGTCTATGGAGGTCCTCACAAGTATAGCTAAACAAACGTGTGTGTGTGTGTGTACCTCAAGCGTGTGGCACTTGCTCTTGAAGCGATCACACAGTTTCTGGTAGTTCTGCAGGACCTCCGTGAGCTCAGGGCTCAGGTCGGCACCACCACTAGAGGGCGTCTTGCTGATCAACACGTTAATGCTGTCCTTCAGAATCTTCACACGCACTTCCTTCTGCAGCACGTCCTCTTTAGCTCTCTGAAACACACATCACAACAGAGCTCTGGAAACAGCTCAACACACACGTGAACACTCGGGACAGTCCCATACACAAGCACCTTCATCTCCTGCAGCGCCTCCTCCAGCTCCTCTGGGCTCTTGTACTCAAAGTCTCTCATGAGAAACTCCTCGTCCACTTGAATCATCCACTCGCGCATCTCCGCCACGTCTTTCTTCATATTCGTCACTTTCTCCTGACCTTCACTCACACGCTCCTCACGCCTCAACAACTGCAAGCAAGATGTTTTACATTGACATCCACTCAAGAAGGACATGTTGGGTGACTGATTGATTCCTACACTGAACATCTGCTGTGTTAAGAACCTGTTTACTGAGCGCGTCCCAGCGTCTCTGACTGTGGTCTAACTCCTCCTGTCCCCAGCGGATCAGAGCCGGTGTCGAGCTCTGCTGAACGGCCGACACGTTCTCTGCGATCTGCTTCAGAGACGAGTCCACGCTCTCCATCTCACTCACCAACTCCTGCACACACAAACACAGACAGACACTCAACCCCATCAACTCTTAACCAGGTCGAGTCCTGCTGATTAACCACCTAAACCAGCTGAAAACTGATAGAAACTAGTGATGCACTGAAAATATTCTGTTTCTAAACTGTTTTGAGGGTCCAAAACATTGAAACATTTTTGTAGCGTTACTTTTGATATGAAACAGAGTCTGAGCTGCAAAATTTGGTCGTTCTGCAATAGTTGTTTCGACGCTCATTAATGCGTTGTGACGGATCGCTGTAGCGCCTCAGTTCAAGCGGCTCGTGAACTGATCATCTCTTCCTCTTTACTACTAGTTACATTACGAAATAAACATGGATGAACATCAGAAGGAATATTGAAAGATACAGTACAACTTAAAGTATTCATGTCTCATGTAATCGCTCAATCAGTGTTTCAACTGCGGAAAGACGTAGATAAAACAGCTTGTAAACTAAATGTCACATAGCATTACAGTTTAAATATTCAGTTTTTATTTGAGTGTTGATTATTACATTTGATTAAGTGCTTGAGTAAACTTACATTTTTTTGGTTTTGGTTACATGAAGACTTTAATCGCACTTTCCATGTAATCGCACTTAAATCGAGATGGCTTATCGCAATTTTAAAATCGCAAAGGCTGTGATCATTTTTTATGCGCAGTTTGTCATTGATGTACGGCTCTGTAAACGCTGCTCCATCTGAAAGCACTGTGAGTTTGAGTCACTTATAACGTGCATTTGAAAAAACAACACGCGTCAAACATCTTTCCAAAACATGAGAAACATTTATGACCTCTTGTCCAACAACAGACAACATTTAATAACATGCATTTATCCCAAACTCACTTCATAACGACAGTTGAGCATCCTTCTGTGAGATGATGTGCCTTCTTAAGGCAGTCGTGTATTTATAAGTCATGTTTAATCAAAGTGTTTAAATCTTCTGTTTACTCAGCTACAGCGATAGGGATTTCCTGGAATGATGCGCATTATTGTACTTCTGCGGCGGGGCATATTTAGCGTGTTTGCATGAGAGCGCCCTCTACCAATCAGCCGCACTCCACTGACAAGCTGCGCACAAAATAATCGCAAATCGCGTGCGGTTTTGTTGCGATTAATCGTTCAGCCCTAATACTAGAAAATGCATTATTTGCCGAAATACTTGCCCACGTGTGGAACACAAAACCAGGGTTGATTGTCAACTAAGGGGCCGTTTAAACGAAAAAATGTTGAACGTTCATTTACACGACAACAGCGTTTTGGGAGCCTGAAAACACAAACTTTTAAAAAGGGGTTTCAAAGTGCAAGTTTTTGAAAACAATACCGTTATCGTCTCCATTTAAACTACAAAAATGTGAATTTGTGAAAATGGTGATGTTCCTTTTCAAAGTGACATCGCCACCTACTGGCCTGGCATGAATAATGCAGAGTTTTTAGTCGTTTCCGTGGATCCGTGTAAACAGGGATCGTTTGACAACGGTGTCGTCTGTACATGAAAAAAAAATGATTTTAGTACATCGTTGTCGTGTAAACGTACCCCAACACTGTTAAAAATTGCATTTGAAAATTGAAATTAAGCTAAAATAAAATACAAATATTAGATGAAAAATATAAATTTAAACTCAAATAGAAAATTGTTGGCAACGAACTGAAATAAGTTTATTTATACTTAATATAAATACTTAAATTACTATTTACTATATTACTATTTACTATATTACTATTTACTATATATATTTACTATATTACTATTACTATAAATATATATTATATATATTTGAAAGTGATATAAAAACTTCATTATGTGCAGTTTAAATGCTTATATACAGCTCAGTTTTTATTTCAGTGTTGTTTATTACATTTGATTCATTAATTGATAATTAAATAAACTTTTGGTTTTTGGCTAAATAAAAACTTTAATTTTTTTTAGGCACCGACAATTTCGGTTCTGGTAAAAAAATAAATAATAATAATAATTTCAGTGCACCACTACTTGAAGGCATGTAACTAGCAGTGTTACTCTGGATTATTCAACAGTATCCGTCCACATCACTGTCATGTGTAACGCGTTGACCTCTGACCTTGCACTGGCTGAGTTCCTCCTGCAGTTTGTCCCCGTGACTGAATCCGCCGGCGTCTCGAGACAGAAGCTCCTCGACCGCATCCAGCCAGCGCCGCACCTCCTCACTCTTCACCTGAACATCATCAACACAAGCATCAAGACACACGGCATTCACGCCAGCTCAAGACGTTCCAGCGGATCAGCCCCTCACCTGTGTGTCCTTCATGCTACCCAGAATGCACTGCAGCACGCTGAGCTGGTCCCGGGCCGCAGTGGAGAGTTGGGTCAAGCACTGCTCCTCTGTCTCCGACTCCTTCAGCCGCTGCTGCTCGATCTCAGCATAGAGAGCCTGGAGGACGGGGCAAAACTACATTACCCACAATCCCCTGCGGCTTTATCTCCAATCACACTGAGACAGGGTATACTTCAAATGATTAGAGCTCAAAAACGCATTATAAATGACCCTGAATCCCTGACAAACCATTATGGTCATGCTGTAAAGTCATGATTTGACTGGTTCAGTTGGACTTGGGTAACTAGTTTTCTGATTTAAAGGAACAGATCGATAGACAAAAACAACTCGGACAAATGTGTCATAAGTATAGCACATCATTTTATGTAATACTAGAAACTAGATTTATTATTTGCATAACAATTGTCCATATTTGGAAAACAAAACCAGGAATGTTATTGTTCACTAAAAAATAAATTTATTAAAAAGGCTTTGTAAAATAAAATAAAACTTAAATTGAAAAGAAAAATAGAAATGTTGTCATACTAAAAAAAAGTTTACTAGAATTACTAAAACTAAAATAAAAATTAATTTGAAGCTGAACACATATAAAAAACAAAAACTATTAGACATGAAAAATGCATATAGATTTATTAAAACTTACACAAATTTTAAATGTATAGATAAAAGCTAAATTAAAATATTAACAAACACTAAAATAGTTTTTAAAAAATACTAAAATAACACTGCACAAACTAATATACTGCTGACTAAAATATGTTGCTGGATTATTTGTGAGTCTGTGCAGTGATTTAAACATTAAAAATGATTTAAAATATTGATCAGAATATAGAGGACCAGTAACAGTAAAGTATATGTAAGCATAAGTAACAATATGCATCAAATGATGTATGTGTGTCTGGAGCGGAGAGTTATGAAATGAAATAATGTAATTATAAAAAAAAATTAAACAAAATAAATAAAACACTATTTTAATGTGTCCGTGTTACAGAGTAATTATACATTTAAGTACTGAGTAATATTAATTAACCACATGTACTTACTGCAGAGTTTGGTTTAGGTTACTTGTAATTTTGCATAATTATGTTATTAGTTATTACTATAGTAACTACATGTAAGGTGTGTAACAAAAATAAATGGTAAAGTTACAAAGACATGACCGAGAGAAACCCCTATAGACCCTTACAGGACTGTGTGTGAAGCTCAGCAAGTCTCTCAGATCATCTTAGAACGATTCACAATAAAATGTTATCTATATTTATGACATGGCAAATACTGATGAAAAACAGACAACAGCAATACAAACGCTTATGTTTGATGTGTACAACATGTCTTTAAAGCAGCACTCAGTAGCTTCGGGATTTCTTCGCTGTATTCTCGCTTTTTGCTCGCAGGTTTCTCTCTAGAGCTCCCCCCACAGCTTCGGAAAAGATATTTGACAACACTGTTGTAAAAACTCGTTGGTGATTCTCACACACCAGAGGCTAGTAGATCAACGACATCAAAGCAGATGGGACATTCTTTAAAACGTCTTCTTCCTTCGGGTTCGGACAGCGTGAGGGAGCGCAATAATGACAGTATTTGAGCAGATTTATTTTGGCCGTAAAGCAATTGTTTACATCGCGAGACCTGATATCACGCGATAGGGCCTACTTCCTGACGCGGCGGCCGGCGGCCCGCCGTCTCAAAGTTGCAAGTGCGAATTTTCCGCTCACGAGCACCAGGGGGGTGCGAAACGACCACCATTCAACCCGAAATAAGTAATATAACCATTCCAATGACTCCGAAGCTGTTCAGTTAAGGTAAAAAAGTTACTTAGTTCACCTTTAATGTGTAAAGATGATATGTTATTACTATGTTGCTTACATTAAATATTTTTAAAAGTGTACATGCGTCACCAATTAATTTTCCATAAAAAAATCCAAATATATATATTTTTTTTTTAATTAAAAACCTGTAACGTAAGTGCTTAATTGTGATTCACCATTTGCAAATATTAGAAGATCATTGCAATATTTGCAATTCTGCAGGTTGTCAGTGTGTCAGAGCGCAGTAACTCCTTCACGCCTGCAGGTGGAGACACAACTCCAGCATCAGTCAAAAACCCTCCAGAGATCTCCTTCACTCCCACAGAGAGACGACGCGTCTAAAATAGGAGATCCTGGTTCTCACAGTCCATAATCAGCCCATAATCAGCCCATAATGCATAGCTGGAGTTCAGGGCAGGTTCTGTCAGCTAGTGTGGGCTGGGCAGAGCAGTAGACTGCCTCTGCCACGTGTCCCGGCTCTCCTGGCGAAGGCCAGAGACTGCCAAAGGAGAGCATCAATATTTACATGACTTTAAATAAATGCCAGCCTGCATTTGCTCTCTTTGGCTTGTTTTGCCATCTTAGTCATTGGCTTTCTTCCCACTATTCAAGCACTTACAGAGAGACACGCGTCCAGAAATCAAAAGCAAGCGTCAGCTCAGAGACTGTACACACACGGGTCAAGTGGAGATACACACAGAGGACTAACACACGACACCCAGAGTTAACAAGCAGAGAGCCAAAAAACAAACAAACTTCAACAAAACACATGATTTAAAACAAACCGTAAGAATTAAGGGTCGGTCACACTAAGCTTTAGGATCCATTGGCTTGCATTCATACACACGTGAGTGCTAGAGACAGAATACACACACGGGCTCATGTGAACTTCACCGTGTTCTGGAGTTCACGTTTGCTGAACTCTGACTAGTGAATTCACGTGACCAACAGAAGATCGGTGGTCTCTGAATTAAAAGAACGCAAGTGTTGCAGTAAAGTGGACTAGATTGCATACTTTCACGATTTGAATTTATTGTGTAGAATTATGTTTTTTTTGTTTTTTATTTAAAGACGCTGCAAAATATGACGTTACAATCACTGAAATATTGCTCTTGCGTCCACACTAACCTATGATAACACTGTGTTTATTATAAACGTGCTGAAGTTGTGTCGTCTGCCGCTTTAAAGGCACTCTAAGAGATGTCACGCGTTTTTTAGGCCAGAACATTTTTTGTCACATCCAGCAAACATCTCCTCACTATCCACTAGCTGCCTGTCCCCTGAACACACTGTAAAGAAACGCGGTCTCTGTAGACACCAAAGGC
>NC_138235.1:10336677-10380539 GCF_964197995.2 Scardinius erythrophthalmus | reverse complement strand
AGAGAACAGTCCTCTGGGAGATCTCCTGAGAGGAAGTGTGGACGTGTCTTCCTGTCAGATCGGTGAGTGTGTGTGTGTTCCTCTTCCCTGATACACACTCATCGTCAGATCACTGTTTGAGGTCCTTACAACAGTCATGATTCAATGTTGTTTAGCTTTTTAGCTATAATATTTAATATAATATATATGCGTGCATATACAAGTATATGGGCCATTCTGCAGAACTTGTTCAGAGTTGGAAACATCTTGAAAAGAATATTTTTCCACAAATGTTGTGCGAATGCAAATTGTATAATATCTAAGGTTCACATTTCTAGTAATTGTGCAGTTAATTCTCATATTGTAGTTTCTGCAAGTTTAGGAATATTTCTCCACTCCCCAAATGTGTCTCTACCGGAACACAATAATAAATATGTTAATGAGAAGGGTTACATCGACCTATTAATATTTTGTTTACATCTAGCTTGTAAATATATTTTTTGCTATTTTATTGAAAGGTTGTCATAGGTAAATCAATAACAGCTACAAATTTAACAGTATTTCAAGTGTAATTTATGATATTTGTTGTATTTTGAATCCAATCTTTCTTTGTAAAAGGCATGAAGTTAATCACACTGATTTCAAAGCTAAGGATTCATTAGTTTGAACCAAACACTATCATAACATCTTAGTTGATAATTCAATATACTTCATTTTTGACAGAACATCCCATGTTTCGGTTATGACTGTAGCGACAGTAATGTTTTGGTAGCGGCCACATCACATTACAGAGTTTTAACTTGCATACTAAAACATACTGAAATACTAATGATTTGCATAACTGTACTAACATTTATTTTTTTTTCCCCAAAATAAAGGATTATGTGTTCCCTTTTGTCACACCGTTTCAGTCGTGACTGTTTCGGTAGTGACTATTAGATACTTTTGAGCTTACCTCAAAGATGATAACCAGCACATAGTTACCTAGCACAGTTGTGAACAGTTGTACTCATAAATGTGTGCTTAATTGCTGAAATAAGCTGTTTTGTAGTGATGTTCCTTAAAGTTACACACAGATTTTCGGACTTTTGAACTCATTTACCTCGGAAATGCTGGGCCCTATCTACTCACCATGTAGCGATGAGAGTCAAGTCATCATTTATATAGCGCTTTTAACAATGTAGATTGTTTCAAAGCAGCTTTACAGAGATAAGCGTATAATTTAAGGTAACAGAGATTGTTTTGGCTTATAGCGGTTCTTTAATAAAGTTATTTTCCAGCTAAAGAGAGAGAGGGACACAGGAATATTCCTGATCAAAAATGTAGAAGTGTGGTTAAAATCAGTCAGCCAATGGACTAAAACACAAGTTTCACGAGTAAAAAAAAATTTAAAAAAGGGAACTTCAATTTTTTTTTAAAAATCGAAACAATATTTTTTAAAACAATAATGGAATAAATGCAAAAAATGTATTTGTTTAAAAGTTTAAATTAATGGTTTAGGGTTCGGGACAGCCACCTCCCAGTTGAAAGTACCCAATAAATGGTCATTTTATATACAGTAGTCAACATTTGAAGTGGATCAAAAAAGTCCATCAAAGCTGTCCTTAGACAAGAACGGGTATTGTTCAAAATGAATGTGTAACTTTGATGAAAGGTTTTGATCCACTTCATATGTTGACTACTGTATATTAAGCTTACTGATATTTTAAATATTATTGTGGGTTTCATTCGATTACAGAAGGATCAGGAACAGACAAGGTTTGAATACTGAAATGCTTTATAAATGTGTTTTTTGGTTGTGGGACAGCAATTCTGTAGAATAGCCCAAACAACGACAACAAAAAGTCACTGTTTGTTTTATTTAAATAGGCAAATGCTTAAGAGTCTATGATTGGATCATTATCGCAGTGATTATTATGTTTGTAGCATGTTACATGTTTGGCAACGTCTAACCTTAATTGATGGAGTGTGTAGCTTTTCATTTCTTAATGATGGAGAGAGGAGAGAAGACCGCTTTAGAGCTGTCTGACCTGTAACAGAGCACATCGCAAGTAGGGGCTGCCAAAGTTAACCTATGTAACGTCTAGAAATCAACGTGAGACAATTGACACCCATTTTTCTTTAACACGTTCCTGGTCTTATTGTGCAGGGATCAACAAAACGCAACAGTTGAACCTACTGCACCTCTAAAACAAATGTCCTGTTCAGCTGACGTCACCAAAACCTGTTACTGTTCATCCTCTCCCCTTCAGTCTCCTGCCATATAGAGACTCATGTGACCATACATTCAATTGATTCACCAATTCCTGACGAATGAAATTATGCTATTCATTTTCCCCATTTTCCACACAGAAATATGTAGATTGCAGGAGTAAAAGGTGTGTGTGTGTGTGTGTGTTGTCTCTGCTATAGTGTTGAAACCAGAAGGGAAGGGTAGCAGACAGTTCGTCTTCTCTCTGGTCCCCGTGTCTTCGGCCCGCAACATCTCACCGCTGGACATCGCCGCGAATTCACCGGAGGAGCTGAAGGACTGGATGGCGAAGATCCGCGAGGTCACCATGACCTCTGAAGCCAAGGTCAGTGCTTATCTCCGGCTCTCAGTGATACAGGAACTGGCCGTGAACACCTGTCACGCTATCTCTCCGCAAACCCGAGCTTGAAAATCGTGTGGTCAAAGTTTATCTGAAAGAGTGATTGTGTTGCTGTTCCCACAGACTGTGTGAAAGTGTTTGATATGAGTAACGGGTGTTTGTTCTCCTTCAGATTGAGGAGGGTAAGATGATGGAGAGGAGGAAGAAGATCGCCCTAGAGCTGTCGGACCTGGTCATCTACTGCCGGCCCGTTCCCTTCGATGAAGACAGTGAGACGCCCAACACTCTTCACATTCAGACTCACTGATGTTTGGTGGAAATGTGATGCTCATATCATGTCCAAACCAGGGTTATTATTGTTATCTAAAACGATAATAATAGAGATTGCATTGATTATCTGAAGCGCGTAACATCAGTTAAATCACCATATGACATTTAGTTTTAGTAGTATGATTAGTCAAAGTGTTTAAGATGGTTTAAGCTTATATGTACACTACAGACACGATACGAGACACTACAGGTGAATAGGGTACAATTTTAAAATAAGATATCACCATGAAACTTCCTCAGATGATTACTTACACAAGTATATAAAAGAAGTTTGTATGTTTAATTATGCAAATTAGGCATTATCTCATTAAATATGCACGATTTTGCATAAATTTTTGGTAGATAGATCTGAACATATGATAAAGCCAGGTGCAAAATTATTTTTTCATTTTGTTTACACAAGATGAAGAAAAAAAATCAGGATATATGCTTTCATTACCTAGGATATCAAAATATACTGTCCATTGCCTTAAAAAATCGATTTTCGCCATATTTTTTTTATTTAAAATGTCACATAAATCAGGCCAGGAATGATTTATTACCAAATCCCTCTGAAAATATCTTCAGAATACTGTTAAGTGTATAACTGGGAAGTTTGGTGTACATAAGCTGAGATGTTTGTACTGGAGAATGACAAAAAACTCATTTTGAGAAAACGGCAGTTAAAGAATTAAATAGCTCTAAATGAGATTTCGTCGTTAGCTTTAAATCCCCCTTTGGACATTCACGATTGGTTGCTGATAGAAAGGAAATGCCTATATTAGGGTTACATAGCGTTGTGCAGAAGACTCAGAGCTTTACAATGATACTGGTCATGACAGACTTCAGTAAACAGAGCTCGAGAGAAACTTACTGCCGCAAGTAAACAAAATGTAATAAAATAAACATCTTAATGTATATTTTCAACGTTTTCTTTATAGCAGCTTGAAAGAACACATATTGAAGGAGTAAACTAGCCCAAAATCTCAAAACTGACCACGAAAACTCAAAACTGACTCATGATTTGCATCGAATAGTGACATGAGTGTGTCGTTACACCCCTAAAACACTGAAAAAACTAAGCCGACCGACACTCAAAAACGTCCTGACGTTCCCCGACCGTCGGCTTGGTGTGTCCCGGGCTTTAGGAACAGGGTTGGGAAACACTTCTTAAATACACACACAAACCCACGTAACTCCTCAACATCTTCTGTCTCCTGCAGAAATTGGGACGGAGCGGGCCTGTTTCCGGGACATGTCCTCGTTTCCCGAGACCAAAGCAGAGAAGTACGTGAACCGTATCAAGGGGAAGAAGTTCCTGCAGTATAATCGCCTCCAGCTGTCCCGCATCTACCCGCGCGGCCAGCGCCTGGACTCCTCCAACTACGACCCGCTGCCCATGTGGCTGTGCGGCAGTCAGCTAGTGGCCCTCAACTTCCAGACCGCAGGTGCGTACGGCGCCACCGCTCTCAGTCCCGTCTCACGGGGCGTCCCGTCATCTAACGGTGTGACCGTCTCTCTGCAGATAAGCCGATGCAGATGAACCAGGCTCTCTTCATGTTGAACGGCAGGAGCGGGTACGTGCTGCAGCCGCCCATCATGAGGGATGACACCTTTGATCCCTTTGACCGGCACTCTCTGAGAGCGGTGGAGCCGATCACGCTGAGCATTGAGGTACTAATGCATCCCGCACCCCTAGGACCGACTGAGGGTGTGTTCACACCTGTCTTGTTTGGTTCGATTGAATCGAACTCAAGTTCGTTCCCCCCTTGGTGCGGATCTTTTGGGCAGGTGTGAATGTGTGCGGACCGAGACCCAGCTGAAGAGGTGGTCTCGGCCCGGCTCCAAACCAACTCTGGTACGGTCCGTTTAAGGCAGGGGTGTCCAAACTCAGTCCTGGAGGGCCACTGTCCTGCAGAGTTTAGCTCTAGCCTGCCTCAACACCCCTACCTGGAAGTTTCTAGAATGCCTAGTAAGACCTTGATTATCTGGTTCAGGTGTGTTTAATTGGGGTTGGAGCTAAACTCTGCAGGACAGTGGCCCTCCAGGAGCAGGATTGGACATCCCTGGTTTAAGGTGAATTTCTGTCCAATGAATGGATGACCTCGGCACACGTGTGGTTTTGTTTACAAATTTTGGTTCACTTGCAAAGAGGGCCGTGTGAAAGTGAACCACACCAAACAAACAAAAATCAACATTGTATTTGGTCCGGACCTTCCTGCGGGCTTTCCTGGTGTGACTACACCCTAAAACTAAATCTTTAGAAGTGGCCGTGCACATGTGGCTAGGGGATTTTATTTCCATTACTTTCACACAGTGTCACCGTAGAATGGCAACATGTTTAAAGCAACCAGAAGCCAAGCGCATAGTAAAAGCAAAAATGTTTGGTCTTTGGTCCAAGTGGACACAGGTTATCTGCCAATGCCGATAAGTTGAAAGTAGAGTTGTCAAAAGTACCAACATTGGTACCAAGTTGGTAATGAAAAATGTGAAGATACCAGCATTTCCATCTAGCATTTTCAGCCAATTCTGATTGGCCATTGTGTTGACGCGCTCAACATGTATTCTTGTTTCTTGTTTATTTATTTATATAGCACTGTTAAAACACAACCGAGGTTGAACCAAAGTGCTTTACATACAGATTCTATAAAAGGTAAAAATAAGGACACACATAGACCAATAAATAGACAACATATAAAACCATTTATATCTAACCATTATAGGCTACCGACATTAGATGCACTTTCAACAGATTCTTAAACATTGACAGCAATTTGGCAGACCTGATAGATAGCGTCAGCTCATTCCACTGTCTCGGCCCTATTACTGCAAAGGCCCGGTCGCCTTTATGTAGGTGATTTGTTCTAGGCACTATAAGTAGTTTATGATTCTCTGAACGTAATGTTCTAGAAGGGTTACCGTATTTTCTGGACTATAAGTCGCATTTATTTAGAAATTTATTTCACAAAATCCAAGACCAAGAACAGACATTTAATCTGGAAAGGCAAGTTATTCAACTACACAGTAGCACACAGAACAACAGGCTGAGTAGGTGTCCAGTATGTTAACGCAACACATTAACAGTTATTCAGCTACACAATAGCATAAAGAACATATACCTGGGAGGCTGAATAGGCTAAATTAACATAAGCCAGTGAGTCCAACAAGCAAGTTACAAGTAAACAAGTTCACCAAGCCCCCACGATCTCATTCCACATCACTGAATCCATTGAATTTTCTTCATCCTTGGTGTCGCTTCTGAACAACTCCGCCAACTAGAGCGCCCTCTCGCGGCTGTAGACGGTAATGTTTTCTCTTGGTTCATCTCAGTCTGAATTAATTTTGATATATAAGTCGCACCTGACTATAAGTCGCAGGACCAGCCAAACTATGAAAAAAAGTGTGACTTATAGTCCGGAAAATACGGTATATGGGGTTAAAAGGTTTGCCAAATACATATGTACAGTATGTCTCTGATTGGCCATTGTGTTCACGCGCTCAACATATACGTCTCTGATTGGCCATTGTGTTCACGCGCTCAACATATGCGTCTCTGATTGGCCATTGTGTTCATGTGCTCAACATATACATCTCTGATTGGCCATTGTGTTCACGCGCTCAACATATACGTCTCTGATTGGCCATTGTGTTCACACGCTCAACATATACGTCTCTGATTGGCCATTGTGTTCACGCACTCAACATATATGTCTCTGATTGGCCATTGTGTTCACGCGCTCAACATATACGTCTCTGATTGGCCATTGCGTTCACGCGCTCAACATATGCGTCTCTGATTGGCCATTGTGTTCACGTGCTCAACATATACATCTCTGATTGGCCATTGTGTTCACGCGCTCAACATATACGTCTCTGATTGGCCATTGTGTTCACGCGCTCAACATATACGTCTCTGATTGGCCATTGTTTTCACGCGCTCAACATATACGTCTCTGATTGGCCATTGTGTTCACGCGCTCAACATATACGTCTCTGATTGGCCATTGCGTTCACGCGCTCAACATATGCGTCTCTGATTGGCCATTGTGTTCACGCGCTCAACATATACGTCTCTGATTGGCCATTGTGTTCACGCGCTCAACATATACGTCTCTGATTGGCCATTGTGTTCACGCGCTCAACATATACGTCTCTGATTGGCCATTGTGTTCACGCGCTCAACATATACGTCTCTGATTGGCCATTGTGTTCACGCGCTCAACATATACGTCTCTGATTGGCCATTGTGTTCACGCGCTCAACATATGCGTCTCTGATTGGCCATTGTGTTCACGCGCTCAACATATACGTCTCTGATTGGCCATTGCGTTCACGCGCTCAACATATATGTCTCTGATTGGCCACATATATGTTGAGTACCGACTTGGTACCGAAGTTGGTACTTTTTGACAACTGTAGTTGAAAGTGATGAAATATCAATGAAGGAAACTGAGCTTTGGTGTGTTTTAAGGTGTTGGGAGCACGCCACCTGCCCAAACATGGTCGAGGCATCGTTTGCCCTCTCATCGAGATTGAAGTTTGTGGAGCAGAATACGACAACGCCAAGCTGAGGACTGACTCTGAAGGTGAGGTGGACATGAACAAACGGTGTCGTGGTATGTGGGGTCACCTGGGATTAAAGTCGCTTTAAGCATCTAGAGTTCATCTGTATAAAAATATTTTCCTGTCTTACTCTCAGCGGACAACGGTCTGAACCCCACCTGGCCCAGGAAATCCTTCCGGTTCAACGTCTCCAACCCTTCTTTTGCATTCCTGCGCTTCGTGGTCTATGAAATCGACATGTTCAACGACCAGAACTTTCTTGCCCAGGCAACGTTCCCCATCAACTGCCTCAAAACAGGTACGGCTCCCAAATCAATGACCAAAGGGAACTTTCCCCTGGTCTGAATAAATCAGAGGTGTCCAGTCCTGCTCCCGGAGGTCCGCTGTCCTGCAGAGTTTAGCACTGATCCCGATCTCGCCTGAATCAGATAATCCAGGGCTTTAGGCTCATCACTAGAGCTCTAGGCAGGTGTGTTGGGGTGAAGCTGAAAGGGATCGTTCACCCAAAAATGAAAATTAGCCCATGATTTACTCACCCTCAAGCCATCCTAGGTGTCTATGACACTCTTCTTTCAGGCGAATACAACCGGAGTTATGTTAAAAAATGGCCTTCTGAAGTTAAGCGATGCGTTTGTGTAAGATACATTTAAAAATGTATAAAGTGAAATAACTAGCTTCCAGCCAAACGAACATATGGCTAGGTCTAAAGCGCAACTTATGCGAGTAATGCGACGCACTGCTGATATTTACACTACGCCATGACGCACTACGCTACTTCTGACGTCACAAGTTGCGTAAGTTGCACATTAGATGTAAGTAGACTGCAGTTGGCCGGAAGCTAGAATTTTACTTTGTAACGTGTTAAATATGGATATTTTTCCTACACAAACCCACATCTGCACTTCAGAAAGCCCTTTATTAACCTGCCAGAGCCGTGCACTTTAATCATGGATAGATGCACTGTAATAGGCTATGCCATTCACTGCCATTATAAAGCTTGAAAGAGCCAGGACATTTTTAAATATAACTCCGGTTGTATTCGCCTGAAAGAAGAGTGTCATAGACACCTAGGATGGCTTGAGGGGGAGTAAATCATGGGCTAATTTTCATTTTTGGGTGAACTATCCCTTTAAGTCAGGAGCAGGATTGGACACCCCTGAAATGAGTTGTAAAACCCAATGGCACTCCTGTGGTCTGCAGGCTACCGGTCGGTGCCGCTGAAGAACAGCTACAGTGAGGATCTGGAGTTGGCGTCCCTGCTGGTGCACATGGACATCGGCAGAGGAAGGGTGGGCTATGAGATCATAGTATGTAGAAGCGCACCTCAGGATCCTCATTCGGTAGGCTAAGTGAATGTGCTGTTGTGTAATGGCGATCTGTTTCTCCTCCAGCATGAGAACGGGGAGATGCTGAGCCCGTTCTCGGCGGCGGGGGCGATCGGCGTGGCCCTGCAGGCGGGCCGCGAGCGCACGGGGGACACCAGCTCAGTGTCCTCCTCCACCTCCTCCATGTCCCCTCTGCCCTCGTCTCCGGGGCAGGCCCTGGGCTATCGCGCTCGGGAGGGCTCCTTCGAGGCCCGCTACCAGTCCCCTCTGGATGACTTCAGAGTGTCCCAGGAGGCGCTGTTGGACCATGACAACAGGAGGTGTGTTCGCTTTAAAGAGCCTGCTTTTGAAAAATATGTTGAATTGTCTAATAACACAGAGCATTTAGTCGCGATGAAACGCACATTGTGACAGACGGGGTTCATACAAGGTGCTTCAAAATTGCTTTTTGAAATTTAAGTCCTGGAAAACCCTTAAAAACACCCATATATATAAATGTACTTAAAGTGCTTTAATTATTAGTTGAAATTGAAATTAGTGTTTAATTTTATTGATAAAACGATAAATAACACAGAGGATGTAGTCGCGATGAAACGCACGTTGCGACATATCTCTCTTACGTATTGTGATGTAGAGCAAGAAAGATATATGGGCGGGACTTGGTTCTACCCATCAGCTGCTGATTGGATGCATCACCAGAGAGAAGTCTGTCGTTTCACAGGAAGATCGAGTTTTGATATTTTGATAAATTGTGAGGCAAAAACAAATTTAAACTTGCATGAACGCATTATTCAAGATAAGATCAATGACATGCATTTAACACGCAATTTTCATTTCATGCTGACTAAGATGATGAATAATGTAGTTGTGGTGAATATTAGTTTGCAGTCCATGAGCTGGTCCAGTCGTGGCCAAAAACGCCCACATCACAGGAACTGGCCTGTCAATTGCTATTTCTGTTTGACGTTTGATTCAGATGAATCTGAAATCAGTGTTATTGGAGTATTATTATTACTTGTTTTGTTCATCATGATAATCTCCACAAATGACCAACTTTTTATGAATTATGAAGCCTAAATACAATCGTCAAACGCTAAGCATGTGCTATAAAGGAACTACACCACGGTCACATGACTTCAGCGTCACCATCATTAAGCTTCCAACAACTCTTTCAGTCTTTAAAACATTTTCCCTCAAAGTTTGAGTTATAATAGTTTGCAAGAGTTTGACGTGTGCAACGGGAAAATGGGAAAACCTATGAAACGCATACATGAGGAAAAATGTGTTCTCGGCCAGCGCCAGATGTGAATCAGCTGAAGGCAGTCAATCACGTCACGCTCGGCGTGAAAGGGCCTTAAAACGTGAAAATATCTAGAGCTTGTGTTCACCACAGACCTTGTGTCAAGGATTTAACCAAAAACCAATTCAGAAAACCCAGAAGTGCTAAAATGCAACTCGTTTCTAGGTTTCGACCTGCAAAAATATGTCGTCCCTGCACCGCTCAGTAGACCAGCACACTCAAATTATAACAGATTTTGGTAACACTTTATTTTACAGTGTCCTTGTTAGATATGTCACATGTACTTAGCGTAGTAATAACAGTAAATGATGCATAATTACATGCAACTAACCCTCAACCAAACCCTAACCCTACCCTAACCCTATAGTAATATTACTCAGTACTTAAATATATAATTACACTGTATCAATGATAGTGTTAACTACCAGTCAACTACCAGTTTTGGATTCCTGGAGATGGCCTCTTCCTGTCTGAGTGGGTGGTTCATGTGGACCCCTTATGAGTGCTGATGATCAAAGTGAGGTTAAATGGTTGAATTCTGATTTATTTCCCCCCGCAGGCTCCGCAGGGCTCGCGTCAGCGCCGACAACCGCGCGTAACGGACCGTCTGAGCGCGTGACCGATGGACAGCGCAGACGCAAGGCCAGCGACACGGTTCCCTCAGAGCTGATGATGTCAAGGACTGCCGTAAAAACCCGTTTCTGTGGAAATCGTCATCGCCAGCGTTTTTGGACAGATCTCCCTCTCTCTGCGACCCTCTCCCGCTCGGAGTGGCGGAGGGGCTCGCGGGGTGAATGGAGCCGTCGCTCACGGACAGAAATGAACAAACATGTGCTTCGCTGCGATCTGAACCTGCGGCGCAGGGGACGGGGGGGCTCTGCCTCCGGGACACACAGCGTTTGGGCCAGGGGTTCAGGACTCAGTGGGGGCTGTATCATTCATCACTTTGAAACCGGTTCCAGGTTAACATTTATGGAGTAATAATACTTTTCCTTACTCTGTCTCTGGCTTATATATAAATATATAAATGTGTGTGTGTGCGCCCCATTTTGCTGTCAGTTAGAAAAGCTTGCAGCTGATCTGCTCTCAAAGAGCCTCTCACTCCACATTTTTATTTCATTTCAGATCGATTATTTGTATTATTTAAACGTCTGTTTTAAACGTTCATGATGTTATTATTGTATTTTTTTTTTCTATACAAGTATGTTTCTAACATGAGGGCTTTGCCTTTTTTAATTGCGTTTCTCGCTCTTTCTCTTCCCTCTTGATGGACTTAAGTGTTGGATGAGTCCCGGGATGCACATGTTCTTGTGTTTTTTAGGTGGGCGGAAGGCAGATCTCATTGAAAGTCGTTGCTGTCTGAGCTTCAGGAAGACATCCTTTAACATTTAACTCAAGAACGGCCTTTATTTTGTTTTGAAATAAAGTTATGAAGTTATCAAGTGAGCAGAGAGCAATATCTCTCCTTGTTTTATGTATTGCCAGTCGTTTGACGTTAATTCACAAACAGCTCAGGTGGGGTTTTAGGCTATGGGAGCTTTGGAAATGTTGTGTATTTAGTTTACAGAGCAGAACTTGGACCATCTCATTTCAGAACATGTTATCCCTCTAAAACCATTTCTGTGATTTATCATGTACTCTTCCTCCACATTTTAGCTATTGAAACGTCTTGTTCCTGAAGGCTTTTTACTATGTGTTGTTGTCTTATCAGATCAAATAGGGAGGAAATGTTATGTATGATTTAGTACCTTTATTCATGGTGTCTGTATAAAGAAAGCCAAAGGTAGACTGTGCACGTGGTGTATACAAGAAATGGGGACCAAATAAGTTTGTCTCAGAAGAACTCAATGATCTTTGGGATATTTCCCCCCTACTGTGTGTAAGAGTAAGGGCATTTTTCATCATTCCCTCTTTTGATGTATACCTTGTGCCAAGCAGTCATTTAGTTTTGCTTTATGCCATAGTATTGCCCTAACACAGCTTGTCATTAATTAATAAACAGGCTAAGACTGCTAAACCTCAGTATTTACAGTTGATGTACAGTAAAAACAAGGCCATATTTATTGTAGCTCTGATAACAGTTTCATGCAGTTCTCTTGTTTAGCCAGTAGAGGTTGAGCTGCTACTGATCGGCACACATACACATGCCATGTAGTTCTGAGAATCATTACAGAAGCCATTGCAATGCTGTGTTGCATTATTTTTCCCCCATCACTGATGCTTTACCTGGCTCTCCATTTGACCATGGGATCCAGGTGTGTTTTTATGGAGCAAGGTGACTATACAGAGGTTACTTGTGCTTTGCAGCCCCCTTTTTAGAAATTTTGGTTTTTTTTTTTTTGCCTTGTGTCTGTAAAGTTATGCCACTTTTGTCACAGTATTTATTTGGTTCTGTGCATCAGTCTAAAAGATGCTCCAGAAGTTTACCCCTAAAGTTATGTTGTAACAATGTTATGTGTTCCCCTGGTTGGGCATTTGCAGAAATGTTGATTACATTGAAGATTGGAGAAGAGGGATGCATACATACATTCTGCCATTCCTCTTTTTCTTCCCCTAGTCTGTCTCTGTGATTAGTGTATGGCCATTTCCAAATTATAGAAAGACACAGGGACCATAATCACTTCCTGAGCTTTGAAGAAGAAAAGAGCAGGCCAAACCCCTTCAGAGGGAAATCACTCAAGTTCACCTGCATTTATTCCTAATTTGCCAACATTCCCTCAATTAGTTGAGTGTTAAGTCCCTTTCCTTTTCTTCTGTAGCCCTTCTCCAGTCTGTAAATTAGTTTCTGCAAATTCCTTGCATCATCTTTCATGTGCCTTGGTGTATGTATACATGTATACATCAACGAAAGCTCCCCTGTTGGACATGTATGCCTTTTTCTATGCTTTCTTGCGTCAGTGTTTTGTTACCAATGTTTTTATTTACAAACCAAGCCTTTTCTGTAATGTGCCTATGCTATGTTGGAGGAAATATACATTTTAATTTTGCTTTTCATATGAAACATAATCAAGCCTGAGAATAAAGTACTTATTCAACAATGAAAAGGTGATTTCTTTTTCCAAGCCTGAAAATCCATGATCATTTTTTATTAAATTTATTCTGCAAATAATATTTGTAAAAATCATACAAGCCTAAGCGTTCACACTGGTGAATCTGTTTTGTTATGATTTTACAGTTTTCTTTTACTTTCAATGACATTTCAGGGAAAAAAAGTGCTGTGGTATTGATGCTCACCTACAGCACACAACTTAACCTCTCTGAGGTGCATAATTGAAGAATTACAAAAGGGCTCAATGAGAGCTGTGCAGTTTACGCTTCGTACACCATTTCCATAAACATGGCAAATCCTCTCCAGAAGACGTAGAAGGAAAGAAATACCCATCCAAGAAAACACTTTGTCTCACTTCACGAAGCCGAGGTCTCTATTCTATCCAAATATAAAAGCAGCTGGTGAAGGGGTGTATCCTGACCTTCAATAATCCACACCATGTCTTGAACAGTGGGACAGCTCTTGGGTGAAAAAGAAAAAGTTCATTATAGAAGAAAGTTTTTTGTTTGTTTTGTAGAGGTGTTTCCCAGTGCTCCTGTTAAAGTTTCATCTGACATTTAAAAAAAAAAGCCTTCAATTAAAGGTCACATGTGCTGTAATCCCATAGGCTGATATCTCTTTAAATCCATTCATGCATCCACTCTCCTCTTCAGTCAGACTCTGCAAAAAACAACAGACAAGTATTAAACACAAGAATGACTTCATACATGACAATTCCTTTTTATCCCTCCAATTCACCCATCCTAAAAGTAAACTACAACGTAATTATTTTGATGGCTAAGTTTGCAGAAAATGAATCACCTTGTGTAGCATTTGTTGAGATTTCAATAGTTGACTTTGTGGTTTGATCCTTTGAGATCAGGCTGCTCTCTGACGACTCCACCTTTACGTCTTCATGGTCTGGATTCGGTGACGTTACAGCAGCCTCAGTTGGGGTTGCAGATGATGACCCAGTTATCACACTTCCTGTGTCCTCAGACTTCCTTTCCTCCAATAAGAGTGGTGTCTTGTTCGCAAACCACCGCCGGATCGACTCTTCACCTAGCCCACTTGACTTGGCAATCTCCTCCAACTTAGTCTCATCTAATTTACCATGTGTGTCTAGGTGCTCCTTTAGGACACTAATGTTAGCTTTCTGAAAGTCTTCCTCATCTACCATGGTCTGGTAACTCTCAAGCCACTTGAGCTGACCGTTCTTCAGGACATAGCGGCAATCTCCAAACCAACGTACCACCTCTGGTCGTGGTAGGCCCGTTTTAGCTATCAATTCATTGTACTGGGGACTACTGGGCCAGTGGGTGCGTGCAAAGACTTGCTTCAGCAGGTGGAGCTGTTCGGGTGTTTTCTTCCCTCGGTATGGGGAAGCCTGAGAAACGGTTGTCTGAGAGCTAGATTGTGGCATCTTGTTAGCTTCAATCAGCTGACTTCCCTCAAGCTCACCTTTTCCATTAGATTCAGTAACTTTCAGCATTTTGAGATTGATCTTGATAGGGTTAACTTTTGGCTCAGTGCCAGTCTCATCCCTCTGTTTCTCCTCTTTGACATCTTGTGTTTCTATGGAGGAATCTTCAGCTTCATGCATCTCCTCGTTGCTAGTTTTTTCCTTTTGTATTCCATCCACCTCTTCCTCTCCCACAGCATCATCCTCCTCCCTTTCCGCCTTCTCAGCTTCCTCTTTCTTCTTCTCTGCTGCTACTCTCCTTCGCCGCTCAGCAAACCAACCATGGATCTCACGGCGAGTCATCTTCGTTTCTGCTCTTAACCTGTCAACTTCTTCACTAGATGGATCTGGGTCCTGTGCAAAGCTGGCTTCCAAAGCTCGAACCTGGTGAGGCTCTCGCTCTTTGTACCGTATAGCGGTGAAATCTGGCGACGGGGGTCGTGGAGGACGTCGTGAGGGAGTAGGTGGTGATGGTGTCTGTGAGGGGCTGAGAGGGGACTGCTGGGGAGTTCTGGGCCTCTCTGGGGGTGTACCGTTTTCTGACAGGTCTACAGCAGCAAGTGTATCGAGTTGGGAAATGCCTCCACTAGGTGTAACAGTCTGACCACCGCCACTTGACCTTGAACCCTTCAGATTCCTGAAGTGATAGCGGCGGTCACTGAACCATTTCCGTACTTCACGCACAGACAGACCAGTTAGGCTTATAAGTCTGTCTACTTCCTCTTGATTAGGAAATTGGCTAACAAGGAAGCTCTCCTTTAGGGCTGCCAGCTGTCCCTGGGACTTTTTGGTTTTGTTAAAGCTGGGATCCAGGAAGTTAGAGGAGGAGAACATACGAGAGTTCATAGAGATAGGACTTGGGGAGTCTGATTTACTTGGTATTGTGCTATCTGTTGTAGTTGTAGATCCCAAGGTAGTGGTTGGAGTGGTACTGGCAGAAGAATTATTGCTCTTGCTGTTAATGTTGCTTTTAGCCTCAGAATTGCCTTTACCCTCACTTTTCACAATATTACCATTGCTTTGAACGCAATTGCCATTAGTACCTGCTGTACTGACCTTAACGTTGCTGTTGCTATTTGACTTTGCAGTGCTACTGCCACCAATGCTGATTACACTAGCCTGGCTACATAAGCTGCTGGTACTACTAATACTGCTTGAGCTGCTGCTAGTACTAGCACTGCTGCTACTACTGCAGTTTCCACTACTACTGCTACCAACAGTGCCTAACACCATGCTGATTCCTTTATCAGCCACCAGGGCTGCAGCGGGCCGAGCCTGCATCATAGGCTTCGCAGCAGCCTGATGTTTGGGTGTGACCGCTAGTGCAACAGGGGCTCTGCTGACCTGAATGCCATTAGCCATCATCGGTTGGGTGACAATCACCCCTCCTTGCCCAACCAGGCTACCTTGTAAGATGTGAGGGATGGAAGTTGTGCCCAGAACTGTGATAGTTGGCTGAGTAGCAGTGTGGTGGGTCTGGCGTTGCTGCTGGCCATTGGAAGGCGCTGCCTGTATGATTGTATTGAACATTTTTCTGCGGGCATCTTCTATTTCCTCAGGAGACCAGCTGATTCCTTGTTTTAGCCTCTGTGCTGTGAACCAGATCTTGATCTGCTCCTCAGGATACCTGGTGACTACAGTAAGGTAGCAAAGCTCAGCCTTGGTTGGATAAGGGAACTTGCTAAAGGATGTCTTTAAGAAACTGCTATTGTCCATGGATGCATTATAGGTAGGAATGCTGCTGAGAGGGATCATCACTTTTGGAAGATTCTTAGTACTTGATGAAGAGGAGTGGGATGTGGAGACTGAAGCAGAGGGTTGGATGAGACTTGTGTTCTGCACAACAGACACAACTTGTGTAACAGCCGTCTTCAGCATGGGTAAAGCCCCAGAGCCATTAACAATCTGTATGGCTGATGGCAGAGAAACTTTGCTGGCTGTTCCACTGTGAACAATAGTGGGCACATGGGTGACTGTAACTGCAGGAGAGTCGTTTTTGCCCACCGCTTTAGTAATAGAGGGCGGAGGGTCATCAGAGGCAGGGTGAGAAACAACAATCCTTTTGAGTTCTGATTTACCCTTCAGCATTTTCATGATTGGTGTCTTGGTGATGGATATCTCAGTCTCTTTTGAGCTAGTGCTTTCACATGGTTCCATGCAAACACTCTGCTCTACAATAATCCTGCTGTCCTTCTTTTTGAGCTGAAGTGTGGTGGTTATCGTACTGGGATGGACACGGGCATTGTGCAGAGCTAAGCCCTCAAATTTTGCAGCACTTATCCCGCAATCCACACAAAGAAAACGGGGGTCAATGCGGAAATCTGGGTGACCGCTGTAGACATGATCAAGGAAAAGATTTAGGTCCTGGGTCTCAAAGTTACATGGCATACAAGTGTAAATGCCGCCATCTTTATGGATATCACCTGCTTCTTGCCCAGAGGACTCACCCAAACTTTCACTGCCTTTTGCACTTGCTTCCTCTCTGAAGGAAAAGCCAATGTCCTTGGTTGGAGGGGACAGTCTGTCCCGTTGAAAGTCATCCTGCAGATGCATGGTTTTTATAGGGATCATGCATGGAACGGTGGACTTCCTCTTGCTAGCCATGGTTCTGTCTAATTAGTCTCCAGTGAGATTCCTGATTCCTTGTGGTTATCCGCTCTTACAGAACATCCACTGATAACTTGGTGATGGACATGATCATCAGTCCATTATAAGTATTCTGTATCCTTATTGGCAATGTGTATCAGGCATCAGAACATCAATCTGTAAAGACAAAAAAAAAAAACAATAGTATTTAACAACCACAGATTTCAAGATCAATTTAGTTATTATACTTAAATAAAAACTGCAGATTGACCAATCTTTAAATGTCTTTCTCACTGAAAGGGAAGAGCTGCTTTTACGTCAGTCTCTTTCAAAGAACCTTTTACAGCCTCTCATTCTGTTTACGGAGACTTCTCACACCCCCATCCCCACTCTGAAAAGTTTTTCACTTGTGTAGTCTAAGTGAAGGGCATACTATCAATCAAACCTGATCATAAGAAAAAATGTCGGAAAAACATTCATTTCAATATGAGTGCACATCCAAACAATTAAGTTTAGCAGTGTATACACCAAGAGAAAATGAAACTCAGTAAAAAAAAGCCACTGCAGTTCATTTCTTCTTCTAATGGCTTGTTAGCAACTGCTAGAAATATAGGCCACTTCTCTCAAATTCACCAATCTTTCACTGCAGCACAGTTTCTCAGCTGCAAGTTAACCCTCAAAAGGAAAGGGGTTTTTTGGGGGGGGACACATAATAAGAGAGGTGCACAACAATATTAATGAGAACATGTTTCCAATTAAAGAATACTGTAGAGCTATCTGTGAGTGATAACCCAGCTGAAAGGTCTTCTGGGAGTACTACAACTTCACCCAAATCTACCACATGAAAAGGTTTAGTCCAGGAATCCTCAAATAGTGGTTCAGGTCCGGACCCTGGCTTGGATCCAACCGAAACCACGAGACATAATGACAACGGAAGCACCATTTTACTGTTTCTACATTTTAAAGTGAGCAGCACATCAAAACAACAGAGCGGTTCACACCACAAGCGCTCAGGGTCGTTTGTGGTAATGATCTTTTGCCGCTACGTCTGAAGCCAAACGCGCTTCATTCAAGCCCTTTCCGCTCCGTGTGGGTTGCTTCTCTCTCCCTCTAAAGAGCCACATTAAGAGCTGAAGATGATGCAGTTATTTTAACAACAGTAGCAAAACACAGTGAACAGCAAAACAGATACGCTGATGAAAACGAGAACGCAGCGCAAACAAGTATTTTTTATCTGCCATACATACATGACTCCAGCCGTTAACCTAAACCAGGTTTGTGACAAGACATTTTTTCATCTACATTTAGCATCATTAATCAGCATGTTAAGAGCATTTCATAATGTCATAATTGGGAAATGATTTGTATAACTTTTTTTGGTTTTATTACTAGTTAACTTTGGGGGGGTGGGGGGTGGGGGTTGATTATTATTTACATTGTTTTGTTTGTTTTTAGTAGATAATTGTTTTAAGCAAAATATAAAAATGGTCCAGTCTTCAATGGTTCAAGAGGAAAACCCCAAACCCCCATTCAGTATCTTTCTGTTACATGGCCTTCTGCCATTCATAGCTATCTAAATGTAAAAATAATAATAGCCTGATAAAACACCTTTCATATCCAGACAATGTTGTTTTAGTTTGTTTGTTTCTGAAAAATTCAGACACTAGAACACATATAGAAACTTTTTTGACCATTTAGGATTTTTTTTTAATGAAAAGTACCACTGCTGCCCAGATGAAGACGTATAACCATCCCGAAAATGTATTGTCCGCACCTCCGCTGGGAAGAGATATAGAGACCGGACCTCTTGAAACTTTATTGAATGCCTCTGGTTTAGTCTGTCAACATGGTCTAGTTTGCCCCTGCTGGCCAATGCAGTAACTACACTATCTGGACCCAAAACATGTCAGTCTCCATTGATGGCCATTCAGCAGCAATCATGTATTCTGACTATATAAAACTTAAAACAAGCAACATACAAAAATCACTATGATTTTGTTTTAATTTAGAAGATGTTTTTCCAGGGCCCAACTTGGAAGGCTCTTTAAGACTTTTTTACCCTCTGTCTGATGTTGTTAATGACATAGTACCAAGACTTCACAAGCAACTATCTTGTGGTGGCCTCGGCCAACTGCCCTCGCCATGATACACTTTTCCTGCAGCTTCAGAGAGATCAGTCATACGGCATTCACGGCTCAGGTGATCGCCTCAGAAAGTTCTGAGGCTAAATCACGTACTTCTTGGTCGGAGGGTAAGTGGGGCTTCATCCTCGCATCCTCACTGCCACACATCTGCTGTTTTCCCCAGATGGAAATGCCCTTAATTGTGGCTTGCAGTGTTGCCATTGAGTGTTGCATGAGGGGCACGGCCCTGCCAACGCTGCTGGGTCAGATAACCAACACAAAGGGGTTGTGCGGTGGGCGGGCCTGACATCCATCATGTGGGTCAGACCCTGAGGACGAGAAGACGTGTGGGGGCAGGGCGAGGAAGTTTGGGCCGAGGTGCGAGCATGTGTGTGTGTGTGTGTGTGTGTACACATGTGTTGGGAAGTCGGGGAGGGGCCATTGTCGCAGGAAGCAGTGAGATGTTTCAGCAAGGAATTTTTTTTGCCTTGATACCAATTCCCCATCCCTACCCCCATCACACACACCCTCATCCAACAATCACAGAGCCGTTACCCCCATCTCCTCCTCCTCCTCTCTGGCTCACTGCAAACACTCTGGAATGTTCCACCACGAGCTATTTAGCGAGTGGTCAACCTGGGAGTCGAGCGCCTCTCGAATGAGCTGCGGATTCATGAACAAGCACTATAACATGCAACCCACGTCTGCAACCCGAATGGATCCTCGGTCAGTGTTTTTGCCCCAAAAATAAGCGTGCACTTCAACCCGACAATGCAAGAAAATGTTCAATGTTGAGTGGACAAATTTAAAAGTTTTTGATTTTTTTTTTTACTGAAAAAACCCACACTGATCTGACATGGTAATAAAATGCTGTAGCATTAGTTTAAGGGTCTGACTGAGATAAACAGTCTCATAAACATAGCCATTATGCTAAGACATTGTCTGAAGATCTAGTATAACAGTAGATCAAGGGGCAACCCGTCTTACTTTTCAGTCTCAGATTAGGCCAATCTACGTTTTTAAAAAGTTATAAACTGTCTTTAAAAAAAAAAAAACATGTTTTATGTCTATCTTGTAAGACTAGTCTAAGCGGTTTCTGCAGCCAGCCCTAGATCTAACGCAAAAGCTCATGAACTTGTTTGCCAATAATTAATGTAATGCATAACTGTCTGCAAGAGTGTTGATCTTCTTTACCCTTGAGCAAACAATCTGTTGACACTAAAAGGTATGAATAAATACTATATTAAATGTTTGATGCCTTTGCATTTATAGAACCATCGTCCTCCTGACAGAATATCTTTGTCTCTCCGCCTGGAGGACACGTAAATAAACAATATCACATGACCTGTGTGACACAACAGCCCCTAAACGGGCCGATTCTTAGCCGTGCGGATGTTTTAGAGGAAGCGTTACACATTGGCTGTGCGTAGTTGGGGTCACAATCTATTCACTATCTGGTACGTTTGCTTTGGCGAAAACACATGTACCCCACCGTCAGTTTGCCTGCTCGCCTCCCCTCCCCCATTCCCTCTCTCTCTCTCTCTCTCTCTCTCTCTCTCCCTCTCTCTCTCCCCTTCAACAAGTTCAGCCCAGTCTGCAGGGAGACGGGTCGTCAGCACCACTGGTGTGTTACTATCCCCATAGCAACCCCCCCCCCCCCCCCCACCACACACACACACACACACACACACACCTCAGTTACACACACACTGAGTTAACGCACTGCTACACAGTGGTCAGCCCACGGACAGCGTTCGGTCCCTGGCTCTCGCTGGCTTGTTTTTCCGGCTGCAGGCCCTGATCTTATTTCAGGCTGTGTCAGAGAGGTGTGGTTGTTCTCACTCATTGTCAACAGCACGACGTTCCCTCGTTCTGAATGGCACATCAATGCATGTTGACACTCGTGTTTCTTAGTCGCAGTTTGGGGGGGGGGGGTTCAACTGACAAAATGCTTTGAAAATAAGACCTCGTCGTCAAATAGACCTAAAGAGGCATAGTATGGGTTTTTTGGTATGTTTTGCTCTGTTTGGTTGTATTACAAAAGCAACTCCACCAGCGTCTTTCTAATAAGCCGCTGAAGTGCTTTCTGAAGGCAGTGGCACAGATTCGACGTGGCCAGCACCTAAGGTGTTAAGGCTCGGTTAAAAATGGACGAGTGAGGGGAGAAACATGGCGGCACAACACACGCTCTGCTGTCCAACCTAAAATGGCTGACATCACCACAGTCTCAATGCCAGCTCCTGCTGACCGGACCCGAGCCTCGTCCTGACTCGCGGCCGAGCCAAGGGAGCGCTTCCCTGCTTTGTTAGGGGACAGAATCGCAATAATCCCACCTGGAAGCTGGGAAGAAGGAGAGGAGAGTAAAACAAGGAAGACAGAACCTTAAACCCCTGGTTTTACACAGACACTGAACCGGTCCAAGTGTTCACGGACGATTTGGGGGGTTTACTACTTCCTACAGTACTAGAAAAATGATAATACTGTTAATAAAAACAAAACCTATTATATCGAAAGTTTGAATGTGTGTGTGTGTTTGTTTGTTTGTTTCTTGTGTGTGTGTGTGTGTGTATGTGTGTGTATGTGTGTGTATGTGTGTGTATATATATATATATATATATATATATATATATATATATATATATATATATATATATATATATATATACACATATACATACAAACTTTAAAGTTAGATGCAATTAATTGTGATTAATCGATTTGACAGCACTAGTTCAGAGCTGTTACCTTGAAAGCAGATCTGTATGTTAGGAATGAATGCATTCTCATATATATATATATATATACATATGTGTGTATGTGTGTGTGTGTATAAATATGTACTGTATACACACGCGCACACACACACACACACATATACATATATATACATTATATTTATATATATATATATATATTACACACACATTATATAAACAATCTTTTAAGTTAGATGCGATTAATCGTTTTGACAGCACTACTCTGAATACTCTTTAGTCTTATGTCAGTCATATTGAGATGTAAAGAGGATTTTCACATGGATCGTGACCTTTTGCTGAGGAGGAGAGGTCCTGAAGCTGGTAAGTCCTCCAGATCCACTGTTTTCATCAATCAAACGCCTCAGACTGTTCCCCTCAGACGTAACAAGAGGTTTATCCATTTCACACTCTTTACTACTAAACTAATCTTTACTGACTGGAAATAAGATAAGACAAGATACTGATGCGATGGTGCAGGGTGGAAAAATGTATGAATAATACAATTTAATGATAAATAAGATGTATATAAAAAGGCAAATTTAAGTAAACACTTGTCAAATTTTATAATAACATTAATTTAGCATTTTCCCCACACTACATTTGATGCTGTGCACCATCCATAAACACACTAATGCTACATTATAAATATGACACATGGGCAAACTTTCTGTTTATCACTCAATCTCAACTAACATGTGTCCACTGTCAGCCATATATTTAGAGCTCTGCTCACATAAGAGTTCATAAAAATGAGTGATTAGTGGAAATATGTTTAAAGGAATAACTAACCAACCAACTTGATAAATTCAACTTTAAGATGAAACTATTTAAAAGCAGATTAGATGAGCACTAGAGCCTTTACTGTGCGTGTCTGATCACACACACGTGTGCCGTTATCCTGATCAACTTCAGTGTGTATCAATACTAATATTATGAAATATGATAACATTAAAAACCATAACCACAAACTACATCGCCACCCCTTCTTCCTGTCGCCATTACACACACTATCACTCACTCACTCACTCACTCACTCTCACACACACACACTGAGCAGCAGGCAGTGAGTTTAGATGTATCAGTGCAGTATTATAGCTGATAGATTGTGACGTCGATGTGTAACAATAAAAGTCAAACACAAACTCACCCGCGCGCGCACGAGCCAAATCCCGTCCGCTGCCACACACACACAATACACACACCGCTCAAGTCAGCTCGTGCTGGAGGATAGACACAGTGCTGATGAGTGTAACACAAAGGCCCTTCACTCTTGTTTATGTCCAGTCGAGTGTGTGTGTGAGTGAGTGTGTGTGTGTTAAACACAGACGGGGAAAGAAACTCACGCCGTACGTCACCAGCAGCAGAGTCATGTGACTGGATGCGTCACTGGCACCCGAAGCCCTGATGATCAGCTCATGAATATAAACTGATCATGATGAGTAATTAAGATTCATACGAAGTGCATCACTCAGTGTCATGAGGGAAAAGTCATATTTCTGCGAGCGGAAAAGTTTGAGGGAAGTTTAAATTACAGTGAAGTAACAGCAATTAAGCGGGTGTCATTTGTTCCTGTGGTTAAGGCTTTGCTAAAGGTCAAGTGAGGTAATACACGAATGCTGCAGAAACACAGGCTTATGCACAGCAGGGCTTTCGAAACATATTGATTCATGTATACAGACTGTACATTATGCATGCTTTTATAAAGACTGTGTTGGGTTTATATAAGCAAAGCAAATATTATGTCAACAATATTTACATTTGCTCATTTTGCAGACGCTTTTATCCTACGTACTTTATAAAAGTAGAACAATATTTGCTTTGCATTAAGTTGACAGCTATCATTTTCCTACCCAGAGTAGCTACTGTATATACTTGACCTGAGGAAAAATATTTGCAATTCAAATGTATGCAATGTTTTTTTACTATAAATATACATTTAAGCCAAAACAAGGGCAGTCAAAGAATCAAATCATCCTGATTAATGGCCTATTCGTCAGCTTTACAAAGGTTTCTGGCTAGTCTTTACAAAGCACAATGAAACACACATTGTAGGCTGGAGAATTTGACATTCGTTTGTTTGTTTGTTACCAATTGTACTCTTTAGGATAAACCCCTCGGGATCTCGATTTCAACGTGGTCATAATACACTGAAGTTTGATAACATAACACAAGACAAAACAACAACACTCACCTCATTCAAAACAACAAACACATAAACACATGAATATAAACATATCATCTAAAACCAGCAAAGCCCGTTTCAAAACAAACCATTTCTGAAGTCAAAGATCGTACATTAAAAGGCAGATTATCCCAATCCGCAGGAGCCTTACACACACTGCTTTCTTCACAAACACTTTCTTAATTCAAGGAGTACGAAAACATAATGTGAAGAATGTTCGCGATATGATGAATATGATATCAGATACTGTCGCAAATAATACACATTTGAGGATAAATTGCAACCAGTGAAGATGCCTTGCCTTCTGATATTGAGTGGAGAATATTTGAGTGAAATAAATAAGTGTGTCAAATGAACATCCCATAACAAATCTGCACAGCTACTGTAAACTGTAGTAAGAGGGATTCAGATTAATTGGTTTTAGAGGCATACTGCACATAAACTACATACGCATGAATCAAAAAATGGTAATATAAGTTGCAAAGCAAGTTTAATGTGAAAGATCGGCACGATACACTGGTTCCAAATTCGGGAATCCAGTCATAAACACAAATATTTAATTTGATTTACTCTGTGCAAGTATGTGCCATCTTTACAGATTATTGTTATTCGATTTTAATTTAAACATATGCTTTGTTCCAATTAAGACCATAGTATGAGATTTAGCTTTATGAAGTAATGATTTATTCGAATAGATGCACAATGGACTGAAGCAGAACTGAACGTGAAATGATGGTGATTAATGAACATAAGTGTCCGTAACAGCAAATGAACGCTCGAGGCAGACCCTGACGAGACACAAAGAGTCCAAACACACGTGATTTGCAGAGCAGAGAATATTTTGAATGTGAGTTAAGTGAGGTTTTGAAGTATAAATGACAGTATCGTCTGCATAAAGACGAGAAGAAGATCATTAATGAAGACAGAAAAGAGAAGAGGACCCAACGCTGAGCCCTGTGGAAAGCCTCTCTCTGGAGTACATAAATCAGATCGTTTCTTGAAGAACAACTCGCTGGTTTCTGTTATGTAGGTCAGAGTTAAACCACAGCAGAGTATTTCGAGACTAACCAACTGCATAAAGCTTATCTAATAATAAGCAATGATCAAATAGCGCCTAAAAAAAAATACACTGTTAGTCAGTTTTAGTAGAGCACTAGTTGTTGAATAATTAGGCCTTAAGACAGACTGAAGAGGGGATAACATATTAGTATTTTCTAAATACTTTGATAACTGATTATAACGATACCATATCGATTCGATATATCACGATACTGAACTCACGATATGATATTATTGCAATACTCCATGACATATGATAAAAGGTTAACAAAAACTGTACTGTTGATTAAAAAGCTAAATTAGTTTTGAGTGTGTGTGAATGAATTAGTCTTGGACTTGATGATGGAAACCCAAAGCTCAGGACAATAGAGACGCCAGAATAACAATATTCATGATTCTGAAGATGAAAACACAGAGTTAGTCTACACGATATATGCGTGTCACTGGCTAGATATATTTAAAATAATGTATAGGCCACTTTTTACACAAATATCCCCTCCATATTATACATTATATTCAACATTATAGCAGTTTAATGAAGAACTGACACTAAAACTTTTTCTCACACGGTAATTTTTATTTTGGGTGAACTATACAGTATACACAATACAGATTGTCACTATCCACGATACATACTGTTGCATTTTTTGTATTGCGATGTTTTGTGACACCCCTACTGATTATAAATCAATTTTTCAAATACTTAATAGTAATGCGGGAGTACTTCCAGATAGCTAGAAGCTCACTGGTATGTAATGACATGTAGCCTATGTATTTATTTAATTAATTAATTAGCCTTAAAAGTATTTATTTTAATTATTAAGTTAACGCACAAACTTGAGCAGTCACTGTACACAGTGTCCTCTGGAGCGGGCGCCCCCTGCCGGCGCGGAGAGGACACGACAGGCTCTCGTGGGTACAGTAGATATCGCTGCGTCATTTATCCAGCGATCTTATCATTCACATTATATCACTACCATCTTGTTGCTTTTTACGCTTTACATAATACAAATTTGAATGACACAATTTTGGTTATACACTTTAAATGTATAATTACAATGTACACGGACACCTTAAAATAATTATTTTATTTGAACTACATGTAGGATTGGGTTTTGGTTTAGGGTTAGTTGCATGTAATTATGCATACTTTATAGTTATTACTATAACACGTGTAACACTGAAATAAAGTGTTAGAGAATTTTCATTAAAATCAATTAATTTTATTAAGCATGCTTTTGCCGCTCACAATATATTCTTAATAAATAAAGATACAGTGCGTACAAAATTCACACAATCCCCATGGCTATTTCGTCCAACACTGGAATACAATAAAATCTCCAAAACAAAAATATCTTAAAAACGGTTGTTGATCAATTGATTAACTTATTCACTCGCGTAAAAGTTATTTGCTATCGTTTTATACACATTATTTTTGCCTCTAGTTGTAGATGTTATTTTACTTTGTAATGAAATAAATCAAATGTATGCAGAAATGAATGAACTCTGAAACTGCAGTAATGATCTCTGACCTGTAGAGGGCGCACAGTGGCTGCACGCATGCCAGTTCTGCGTTCTGATTGGCTGAACCTTGAGACGTCGCATTCGCTCATTGGATGGCCTGGCAAGGTCATGACTTCGGTGCGCATGCGCAGAGTCAGTTCCCAGCGCCGTGTCAATGTGGGGCGAAAAGCAGCAGATCTGAACGCTTGCAGAAGATTGTACACTCGGGTTCAAGGCTTTTAAACATCGGATCGCGTGTTTTGTCGCGTATAAACAGAGGAAACATCATGACGAGCAGCTCAAAGCGGAAAGAGGAGGTGCATGTGGTCAATGGAGGAGTGAAGCAGTCCGCGTGGAGCAAAGCCATCAGCTGTAAAGCAGTGTGGGAAGAGAAGGTCTGATCTGTTCACTCTCACACTGCCATCGTGTGTGTGTGTGTGTGTGTGTGTGTGTGTGTGTGTGTGTGTGTGTGTGTGTGTGTGTGTGTGTTATATTAATGATAATGTGTCCTAGCAGAAGCGTGTATGTGCACTGTGATGTTCACTGAGTAGGGTTCAGGGCTGTAGGTGTCTAGTGTAGGGATTGGGCTGTTTAAAGGAGATTACTGCTGCTGATCCACAGTTATTATCACACACACACACACACACACATATATATATATATATATATATATATATATATATATATATATATATATATAGGGCTGTCAAAAGATTAATCGCGATTAATCGCATCCAAAATAAAAGTTTGTGTTTAAATAATAGGCTATATGTGTGTGTACTGTGTATAATTAAATTTGTATATATAAATACACACACATGCTTGTATATATTTAAGAAAAATGTGTAATTTATACATAAAAAAATATATTTATATATAATATAAATTATATATAAATATATACAGTATATGTATGCAAATATTTCTTAAATATATACATGCATGTGTGTGTATTTATATATACAAAATAATTATACACAGTACACACACATATATTATGTAAACACAAACTTTTATTTTGGATGCGATTAATCGCGATTAATCTTTTGACAGCACTAATATATATATATATATATATATATATATATATATATATATATATATATATATAAGTGCTGTAAATCGATTAAAAAGTTAACCAGTTAATCGCGATTAGTCGCACATTATATTAAAGTTGTAAATATATTTTTTTGTTAATATTAATTCTATATTTGATAGGTTTTCAATATATTATAATATAATTTCACATTTAATCTCCAAATGAATGTAGAAACAACATGAATATATTTTAAATATTTGTTTATTGGCATCTTTTTATGAAAGAAGTCGTCACCGATACCAATACTGTGACTTATGTCTCTATGAAATTGATTTTTTCCCCTCAATTTTAGCCATTGATTATAGCCATTCAGCAGTACAGTATAATTGAAAGCTATACATTTTAACATTTATTAAAAAATATTACAACTTTTAATTTATGTAAACTTGAAACAATCTTCACATAAACCCATTGTAATAAATCTCACATTTACCTGCTCTTCAATATCACAGGGCTCTTTTATTCCCTATTGGTCCAGTCAGACAGGTCGCAAAAAATTCACAAAAAGTTATTGTTTTCATTTTTTTGGGCCCATGTAAGCTTGCAAACAAAGATGTTCAGGTGTCAAACACTTCACAGTTTTCACTGCATAAATTAGATTAGTTCTTATTAAAGCTACAAAAGTTCTTTAGTCAAGAGCTGTGAGTGATTTGTCTTTTGTTGTTTGATTAACATGAATGACAGACACGGCAGGTTTATTAGGCTGGCGTCACTAAGAGCGGACGCACATGACCTGGATCTGACACTCATTTTCTCAACTCTTTACGCTCATTTAGGCTAACTCATGTTACTGTGCTCACGAGGATACTCGACTAAACGGGCGTTTGGGCGTATTTGTGTGTGTGTTTTTGTCCATTTAAGCTGTCTGGAGGGGCTTTCTGATCATCACTGCACATTAAACATGTTTTACTGGACTGCAATACTTCTAAGCCCTTTGAGAAACTAATCTTAAACATTACATTTAGTTATAGTTTTGAATAACTAAACCTTGCTCTCATAGAAATGGGAATGGCATTAAAAATGAAAGGGAAAAAAACACAAACTTTCATGCGTTTCTTACTTTTCCAGCTCTTGTTCCTTGATTATTTTTCTTCCTTTAATTGCAGGATGAGTTTTTAGATGTGGTCTACTGGTTCCGTCAGATCATCGCGGTGATATTGGGCGTAATATGGGGTGTGGCTCCTCTGAAAGGGTTTCTGGGTATCGTCATGTGAGTACTGAAGCCCTCCACCTGAACACTGGATCACATCATGCAGTCACGCATGAGCTTTAGTGGTCTGTGTGTGTGTGTCCTCCAGATTCTGTGTCATCAACGCAGGCGTCCTGTACGTGTACTTCAGCAGTTTCCAGCAGGTGGACGAGGAGGAGTACGGGGGGACGTGGGAGCTCACCAAAGAAGGCTTCATGACTTCATTTGCTTTGTTTCTGGTAGATATGTCTGGCTTTCTCCTGCTAAACCTGATATACTGTGTTTGGACTGATGCTTTATGAGGGCAGCAACAATAACAGGCTTTTTGGACTCCAAAGCATAAACTTTAGAAGGGAAACTGTAGAACAAATATATCTGGAAAGTTCATAGATCATTTGCTGCGTACAATCTACACTATTAGCAACACTAATGTGAATTTGTTGTGAAGTGCAGAGCCATAGAGAGAAAGAGTTGCGACACTCCCATAGACCTCCGTTGTAAATAATGGCGGCGCTTTTAACCGCCCACTTCCGGGATTTGAAGAGCGGGATAGTTCCAAACACCGTCATTTTGGCGTTGGACCCCATTCACTTACATTGCTGCGCGTCGAGTTGTTCCAGAGTTAAGTTGTTGAAATATCGACCTCGTTTGATTTGTCAACTGTCTATTTTGTATCAGAGGCCCTTTGCGATGCTTATACTGGTCTTCATTTGTACATGCACAGCGTAATTATTTATATTTTATGTTGGTTGTTTCAACCAATTTTCAAGCACTGCCTGCTAGCTAGTGCGACTTCGTCAGCTGTGACAGTAAGAGTTCGGTAATGAATCACTACCACCTTTATAGCAACTTTTATTTAATTTAATTCTTTGGGATATACTAACTTTTCATTATGTTTTATTGTCTTGAGTGAAGCGGCTTGTGAGAACAATTCTGGACCTCTAGGATTGTTATGGGATCACCAGTCCTGTGGATCACCTGCCCCTGGTTTTTGTTTTTCTTGTTCACACACACCCACACAAGCACACATTTTTGTTGTCTGTCATTGTTTAATAAAAAATATTTAAGCGAACTCAGAACGGACCGCCACGGCAGACCTCTTTGCGTGATCACGAAGGTAGGCTAATGGCTGAATCAAAATTTATAAGCAAAATCACGGGAATCAATAGCCTAATACAGCCCAGTTGTGCTAAAATAAATATCATGAGACGTCCATCATCAGATGAATGATATGGAAAAGTTAAGTTAGAGCCGCTAAAGCCAGTGCTACTACCCATGCGAACATGAACACTAATCTTTTCCCTCCAAAAATATAGCCTAAAACTTATCTCCAAATGCAAAACTGACATTAACAAAATGCAATAACAGCTGAAAAAGTACTTGAGGTGTGTTTAATTTTATATTTACCGTTCAATAATGCAATCGCTGCTGTCTGTCCCATAGAAGAGCATGACAGCCAGCGTGTGTTTTAGAACTATTGGGGCTTACATGAACCACGTGACAGCCATAGCGGCGACATCAAAGAGTGTCGCAACTCTTTCTCTCTATGGCTCTGGTGAAGTGTAATTTGTTCCTGTGATCAAAGCATCATTACTGCAGTCTTCAGTGTCACATGATCCTTCAGAAATCACTCTAAACGCCGATCCACTCTAAACCGGCATCAGAGAAAGCCAAGGTCGGCGTCGGGGCAAAAAATGTTGCGCTTGAACACTGCAAAAACTCCAGCCGACGGCCGACTGGCACGTTCAGCGCCTGCGTGAGAGATCATACCCAGTAATCTACTCGTCACTAGGAATGCTAACACACAAACCGCAAACACTGCGGCCGTTTACCGTTAAGGCTGGTGGATCGGATCACAAGTGGGCGACTCTAAACACAGGTGTAAACGGGTGTAAAATGTTTTGAGCTTGTCCACTTCCAGAGGATGAAAACACATTCGGCCGGATTGCTTCAGTAGTGTAAACGCTCATGTGGTCGAATGTGTTCAAACACACACACAAGACCGTCTTCTCTCCGTCTCCTGAACTAATGCGTGACATTATGAGAAGAGCTCTAGACAGACGGGGTTTAAACTGTCGGCTGGAGACTCAAGTTTGGTTTGAAGATGATAATCACATCAAGCACAATGTTCTCTCAGCATTCCTGATCTCTAACACACACTCACAGCGTTCGTCTGGTCTTGTGTCTGTCAGAGCGCAAACTAAAGCTGATGCTCTCTGTGTGTTTCCCGTCGTCTCCGGTGTAAATTACATGAGCTTATTTCATCCATTAGATCAAAAGATCTGAAGAAATCAGGACAGAAGTGGATGAAAGTGGACAAAAGAGACGATTAAAACACCAGGTGTAAACGGGAATGTGTCTCCCTCGTCTACTTGTGATCCGATCGACCAAAACACTCTTAACACCAGCTGTGAACAGGGCCTATAAAACTTAACTTCTATTTAAGGGTTAGTTCACCCAAAAATGAAAATTCTGCCAGTAATTACTCACCCTCATGTTGTTCCAACCCCGTAAGACCTTCGTTCATCTTCAGAACACAAATGAAGATATTTCTGATGAAATCTGAGAGCTGTCTCACTCCTCCATAGGCTTCTAGGTAATCGATATCTGCCATCCCAGAAAAGGTATTAAAGACATCATTAATATAGTCCAAGTGACTACAGTGGCTCAACCTAAAGTTTATCAAGTGACGAGAATACTCTTTGTGCGCTAAAAAAACTAAAATAATGACTTCATTCAACTATTCATTTTCTTCTTGTTAAAAAAAAAAATATATATATTTTTTGCTGAATGTAAAGGCCCTTTCACACCATAAGAGGAATGAAAAAGACAGTATGGAGGCAGGAGAGCTGTCAGTCAATAAACGGGAAAACAGTGTATTTGAAGAAGCAACTCAGATATTTGGTTGTAAATTTAAAAGTAATGCGGTACTTTACTAGTTACTTGGAAAAAAGTAATTGATAACGTAACTCTCGTTACTTGTAATGTGTCCAAACATTGATCATAACATAGCAGTCTTTACTGTCACTTTGGTCAATGGAATGTGTCCGGAATAAAAAATGTTAAATTCCTTAAATGTACTGACTGCAAACTTATGAAAGGTAGTGTATTGCATGGAGTGGCTTAAGAAAATATTAATAATAGCCTTTTTTACATGATTGGTAAAATTAAGTTAAATCAATAAAGCATATTCTGAGTATTTTATGTACTTAAAAAGTTTGCCCCACTTCTCATGAAGGAGTGTCAGTTTATTCCAAAATCAAAGTAAAAAAAAGTTAAATTTTCCACAAGTTTCTTTTCTTTTTTTGCATTGTGACGGTATGTTCATGGCACACATCCAGTAAATTCTCCTCCTCGTATGAAATGTTATTAATTTTACAGTAATGAAGGAAGCTGTAATGTAATTATTTTATTTAAACGACACTGAATTAATTCAGTACACCAAATACAATAATAAAACACCCCATTAATTGATGTTTTAATTGATTATGAATGGAACGAGAGCTGTGATTCCTGTTGGTTGATCATCTCTAACTCGGCTCTTCTCTGAATGCTGTACAGTGTCTGATAACTCTGTGTGTGTGTGTGTGTGTGTGTGTGTGTGTGTGTGTGTGTGTGTGTGTGTGTGTGTGTGTGTGTGTGTGTGTGTGTGTGTGTGTGTGTGTGTGTGTGTGTGTGTGTGTGTGTGTGTGTGTGTGTGTGTGTGTGTGTGTGTGTGTGTGTTTCTTTCTTCAGGTGGTTTGGATCATATTCTACACGGCGCTGCACTACGACTGAGGACCTGCAGGAAACCCATAGTCCTGGAGAGACTAAGACAGACATTTTATTTCATTTAAAATGGAAAGGCTGGATCGAGCCACTTTTCCAAGGCCTCTGTCTATGTTACCAGCAGCATGTGTGAGCCTTGAGGAAGAGGTGCATCATGGGTACAAGACCTTCTCGCACCCAGGGGTCATTGAATTTTTAAGCTAATACTGTCCAGTGCACTGCCACGGCTAATGGGTTCATAACTGTTGTTTCTGTTCGTCCTCTCTGCTTTTTCTCGCTCGAATGCCGCCATATCGAGCAGGATTTAACTTAATTTTACGTTTTTTGTTCGTTTCTTTTTCGATTAGCTTCCAACACGGATTGTCTTACTCTGTTATGAGCTGTCAGATACAATAGGAGTGTGTAAATTCTGTACAATTCATTTTATTGAATCCATAATGTATTAAAGAATTTCTTATGTCTCGTTGATGTAACATACTTCTCAGTATTTTATAGTGTATTCATGGAAATGCGAATGTTATGATTAATGTACCTGAGGCTGTAGAGAGACTATTTTCTGGCTGAAATGTTTTGGAGAATAAAATAAATCCTGGGCATTGTCTGCCCCACACTTTTCAACAGATCACGTTCTGATGGACATTTTATCCTTTATCTTTACAAATCCAGTAAAGTTGTTTGTTTGATGACTGTATTGAGAGAAGTCCTGGATTTAAAGAGATCCAATCAATTCCCCACAGACACAATCAAGCCCAGACCTACATTTGTTCTTGTTGGAGAAGCCGTGTTGCTCGGATAGGCTACAAGTACATAAGGCTGTGGCTCAATCCATCTCAACCAGGGAGGCTCAAGGTGACTTAAAATTGTTTTAAAATAAGGCAAAATCGCTACGAATCAAGATTTTAATTCGCCCCCCAAAACGGTTTCCCCCACTGTCTTCCCTCCTCCCATTTGAGGTAACCTAATTTTAAAAGACGTGATTTTTCAATTATGAGAAAAGTCATGTAAAATACTAAAATCTTATAACTTGGTGTGTTCGGGAAGTTCGTTTACCAGGTGAAGTCGTGTTTACGACTCCAGGTGTGATCAAGTCACTTTACGAGTAAGATGGCGGCGTATCTTCTTAATAATAGTAATAAAAAAAAGCAAGGTTTTTAACTACTTATAGAAAATGAAAAACAGATAATATTCGTCAGGCGTATTTTGCTTATTTATGTTTTTAATTAACTAAATAAACACTGATTCAGTGAGCGCCATGACGCCATGAGAATGAAAGCGAGGCTGTAAGGGATAGACTTTTCCAACGGCGTAAAAAGCTTTATAAAAGCTCACCTGACATTTCTCTGAAAGATAAAAATAAATAAGATAAGATTAAATAACCGTACAACCCCTGGAAGAGTATGTCTATCCCTCACACTCGCAGCATTACATTCCCGTTAAACATCAACAATGGCGCAGCTGTGAATAAGGTCTTGTGGTATTCGCCATGTTTAAGTCACCTGAACCCAGACAGTAGCCTGAACCCGAGCCATTCTCTGCCTGAACCATAGACTGTAAAAAAAAAAAAAAAAAGGTAAAAATCATTCTCTGCCTGAACCCAACTAGTAAAATAAAATCCAGACCTTCCCACTTGTATAAATACGACATTGTGGTGGCGTTCATGGGCGTTTAACTCGTAATTACGATCTTTCCGACATGACTTGAACGCACTAGGCATTTGTATAATGATTTACCTACATTTACCTAATTTTTTTCTAGTTATGCCAAGCTCTAAAAAAAATATTGAGTAGAAATTATGAGTAATATCCTTAAACATGATCGAGTAAATCACACACAGGGGAATAGTTTGTGCCGGTTTATGCTCATTGGGAGGTATTGGAGTTGAGAAGTTGTCATATTTGTTCATTTGTGATCAGTAAAACCAGCCTTACATTGGCAGTTGCATATTACCAGCAACTGAAGTCCGTGTTTAGAGTGTGCAGTGCACTTACATTTGTCTTAAAATGTGCAGATATGAATGGATGATTGAAATTAACCCATTAATTGAGTTCAAAATCAACTGAATTTTAATGATTTAGCCGGCATTACGGCAGAACTGGCTTTTTTATTTTATTTATTTTTTTATATATATTTTTTACAGCGTATATAAAAATACATTTTAAGTTATAAATTGTTATATATTTTATACAATTTTGACATTGATATTATTAATTTCGCACTGAATTCGTCGTGTCTTTGTCGTCCTCTGGTGTTGAGTTCACACGTGCGATCATGACATCACCGAGCTCAATGACGTAGCATCATGGCGGCGCCCCACAACACCATGAAATTCTGGAAACCCGGTAAAATTCATATCGTGTATCGTGTTATACTAACACATACATATATACATGTTTTGACCTGTGATATTACTCCACAGCACGCGTACGCTGCAGCAGCGCTGTGCTGTGTGTTGATGTATGTGCAGTGTTAGTGTGTATTTGATGTATTAGAGTGTTACTGCAGTGCTGCATGACTATATAACATGATCACGTGCATCATGGACCAGCAACACAACACACAATACACGAAAGTTATCCCACTATAATAATGCATTAGAATGGCATGGTTTGATCCAGACTCATTATTCTCTCGTAGAAGCTCTGAATCTACTGATGCATGAAAGTAAACATGGAGCTGCTCCTGTCCGTGTGTGAACGGATGATGATGATGTGTGTGTGTGTGTGTGTCTTCCAGGCTCAGAGGCTCCAGGGGTGTGTGAGGAGAGAGATCTGTCCACTGAGACCACCGGCTCTCCCATCATCTTTAACCCGCACACGGCTCTCTCCATAGAGAAACAGAGGCAGAGGCTGCCCGTCTTCAAGGTAACCACAGATGTGTGTGTGTGTGTGTGTGTGTGTGTGTGTGTGTGTGTGTGTGTGTGTGTGGACCGCTGTTAAAAGCAGTGTAGGCAATGTTTGTCATAAACACTTTTTGCTTTACTGGTTGAAACTCTCTTCACATCCTGCTAATAGTCGTCTAAATATATACATACATCCTCTGTGTAAGTCTCAGGACCAAAAAATGTTCGTCCAATCACTGAATTCGGTCCGATGCGCTTGAACGGTTTAAAGTCATGTTAAATGCACACAAAGGAATCGATAAGAGGAATTGTAATTGTAATTTTATCCCATTCCTGACCGTAAGTATTCGATTACAGAATTGAAATCGATTTTTGATTCCCAACTCTAGTCTTCACAGCAATATTAATAAATATAATATATCAATATTTTGATATGTATCAATACTGAAATATCTGAAGCTGTCCGGTACTCGTGTTCTGCAGATACACTGATACCAGATGGCGAACTGACAGCTGGATACACACACTTCTGCTCTCACTCACTCGGCTTGTTTGCTGCGGTTGAATAGTGCTTGTGTTACACATAATTCCCGCAGGATTGGCGCTCACACCGAAAGCTGGCGCACCGCTGATCTATGTGTGTGGCGCTCTCGTAAAGACAGCTCGCGAGAACCAAACTGAGTTGTTTTTCATGGCGTATTATTCTCAGACGGTCAAATACACACAACATCATATGTCAAAATGCACGTCTCGGCGAGTATTCAGGTAAATAAATACAGTCAGTTCTGGAACATAAAGAGTTGAGAGAAATCGCATGTTGTGTAACAGTATATTGGATCCACGCATACACTCTTAAAGTGACAGCAGCCTAATAAACCTAATGAATCAGTCATGTTAATCAGAGAGCAAAAGACAGAAATCACTCACTTTAATTATAAGCATTAGGGTAAACGTACCTATTAAGCTCACCAAAATCTACATTGAGACATTTTTAGTGCACAAGATATTGGTTTTAGTACAAGAAGTTATTTTAAAATAAAATATTAATCTCTCACACTATAATATTTCATTTTATTTTAAATGACAAAAGTATTTCAATTAAGATGTACATCATTAAATATAAAAAGTCTGGCTGTGCTTAATGGGTACGTTTTGTACCCTTTAAGCACACCCCTGTTCCCAATAAGCTCACAACAAGTTTTATAAAAAATTCTTGTTTATTTTAAACAACCTTTTTAAGGAATAATTGAAAAAAGTTTTATTTGAAGGTACAGAGTCAATCACAAAAAACCAGAACACTAAAATCAAGCAACAAGGCATTCAATTTGATCAGGTAGCCTATCCTATTCATAGTGACGTGTCATTCAAACTCATTGCAACATCTAGACTAGTCCACGTTCAGCTATGTAACCCATATTGAAAAATCAAATAACAAAACAAACCAATGTGCTCCTTAAAGGGATACTCCACTTTTTTTGGAAATAGGCTCATTTTACAACTCCCCCAGAGTTAAACAGTTTTACCGTTTTCGAATCCATTCAGCCGATCTCCGGGTCTGGCGGTACCACTTTTAGCATAGCTTAGCATAATGAATTGAACCGGACAAGACCATTAGCATCTCTCTCAAAAAAATGACCAAAGAGTTTCGATATTTTTCCTATTTAAAACTTGACTCTTCTGTAGTTACATCGTGTAATAAGACCGACTGAAAATGTAAAGTTTAAATTTTCTAGGCTGATATGGCTAGGAACTATACTCTCAAAATCGCACCTTTTCATTTTCAGTCGGTCTTAGTACACGATGTAACTACAGAAGAGTCAAGTTTTAAATAGGAAAAATATCGAAACTCTTTGGTCATTTTTTTGAGAGAGATGCTAATGGTCTTGTCCGATTCAATTCATTATGCTAAGCTATGCTAAAAGTGGTACCGCCAGACCCGGAGATCGGCTGAATGGATTCGAAAACGGTAAAACTCAACTGTTTAACTCTGGGGGAGTTGTAAAATGAGCTTATTTCCAAAAAAAAGTGGAGTATCCCTTTAACTCTCTGGGTCAGAGCTTTCCTGTCTACTCCAAACTTCTTGGACAGATACGACAGGTTTCTGATGGCTCCTTCTTTGTATGACATGCCTCTTTCATCTTTGGGCATACACTATAGTTTCGTCTAGCTTTTGTCATCTTAAGACTGTGAAAATAAGTTTATTAATAATTTTTTTGAAGATTAACATAGTGACAACCATCAGTTAATATTTAAATTCTGATTATTAAGTATTTACATAGACGTTTAATGTGGGTGAGCTTAAAGGGAGCACACACTGTGCTTAATTGGAGCAAAAACATTTTTTAATTAATAAATATTAAATTAAAATTTAAAGGAAAATATTTAGCTAAATTAATAATCTAGGTAATGTATTAAGTTTATACCAATTTTAATATGAACAACTATTATAGACAATATCTATGAAATTATGCTTTTTCTAATTGATGTCACACTGAAGCTGTGTGATTGTCATAGTAGTGCACCCTTTAAGCTCACCTAACAATAATATGAATTCTTTAAAAATTACAGCAGTTTAAAACCAAAGACTATCAATAAAATGTAAAATTATAATATTATGGATTTAAAAGTACAAGCCATTAATTCCTGTGAAGTAATATATTAATGTAGCACACAATCTTATACAGCTAGTAAGCTAGCTATGTTCGTAGCATCTGGGCTATGTTGCTAAAACTATCTTTTAGATCTAACTGTAATTATTTCCCACATCCAGGTTATAATATTCAAAAGTCTAAACATTAATCTCTTAATTTTGCAATAAGAAGATGTACTTCTTCAAAATAAAGTCCTAAACATATAAAAAATGCACATCTGAGGGGCTCCTCTTCTGGTGAAAGTTTTCAGACAGCTTTGAAAATAGCCGCCAGACAGTGTGAACACATGGACACACATATCTCAGTGTGCAATGGTCTGATTGGTTTAAAATTACAGGAGGTATATAGTAACAAACACATCAATTGGTTAATACATCAAATAGGATAATACATTGCTGTTTCTTTTTATAATCTGAGCTCCAAGATGGTAGTGTGCTTAATGGGTACTTGAGCTTAATAGGTACGTTTACCCTAATCTGTGTTTGATTTTTACAGTGAAGTCTATCCAGTGTTTTACATTTAATTACATTATTTTATTTCTTTAGCGTTTCTTACCCGACTGTTAGACCCACCTGAAAAACTCAGAGCCTTGTTTACTTCATTTCCGACGGTTTACTTCTTTGTAAATTTAGTTCAGTTTCAAATAAAGCCGTCCTTCGGCGCTGTGTGAAAGCTATTGCAGCAAAAAAGATGTTTTCCTAATATCGATATTATTCAAGGTATTGTATCGAAGTAAAAAAAATCCAGTACAGGGTTTTTCCTACATTGAAAATTTTTTGGCGGCCGCCAAAACGATTTTTTGTCCCGCCAAAGCCTTATTTGATCTGTAATTGGGTTTTGTGAGTGAAGCAGGCTACTGACGGAGTGACGGAGAGAACGATCACAGCGCCCCACCCCCGCGCGCGCACTCTCCGTCTTCTTTGCTCTCTCCCTCGCATCAAAATCAACTGATCCTAAAGGTCGGAAGACCGAATCCATGTTTCACGTGGTGTATTCGGAGAATATTTTTGCTGAATTAGCACTGGGTGTGAATTGCAGTCAAAAAAAAGTTGCCTTATCTTCTCTTACAACTTGTGACAAGCATTCTGCACATGCAGCTGACATAACTTTAAATAAACGCAAAAAATCTATCCAGTTTGAAGTGGTTTAGGGTTTTTGATCGTGGATTATTATATTGTCTCCACGATCTGCTTTTAAAGAAATATCGTAGAATCGTGCATTATATCTGTTCTGGCGCCTCGGTCCCTGTATTTTTTTTTACAGTCTATGGTCCCAACATACTGAACAACGCGACGTATATTCACATAAAATGTTAACGCAGCGGAACGGAACGGGACACTGCAGTTCATAATTTGCATGTGCTTTAATGCCTTGTCGGTTAAACATTTAGGCTAATTCGCGTGCTGGTGCACTGTTACGTGTGAGTTCCTCAGCGCGTACATGTGAAGCTCACATGCACTAAAAGCCTGTCTACCAGCGCCTGGATACTTGACTAAGTTATCTTTCGAGTCTTATTGTGCTTATACTGTTAAATACACACAAGGTTTACATAAACAAAGTAGGTTATGTCTAAAGTGAAAGCAAACTTGAGAAAATTGAGAGAAAATCTGCTTGTCAAATGCGTGTATAGTAGACGCGTCGCGCGCAACTCTTAAAGAGACAGTAGTTATAGTAAACACGCTGCCGCTTGTCCTTAAAGGGATAGTTCACCCAAAAATAAAAATTATCTCATAGTTTACGCACTCTAATGTTGTTCCAATCCTCTATTAATTTCCTTCTAATATTTTTCTAATATTAATATTTTGAAAAATGTGGCTATCCAAACAGTAGCTGGTCCCCATTGACTTCCATAGGAGAAAAATATACTATACTATACTATACTAAATATACTACCCTTTTTTTAATTTGTATATTAAGTTGTGTATGTGTAATGTGTATCTTTGATCTTAATTTTTAATAACAAAGAAAATAATGACAAATATTTTTATCTTCGCCCCTGTCTGCCTTTTTTTATTTTTTTATTTTGTTACCTAAGGCTTTGTTTTTAAAATATGGACATTAGTTTGGCTGTAATGCTAAGTCACAAAATAGTAAAACCAACATAAAAAGAATCGTGATAAAATTGTGAATCGTGATTTCCCTGAAAAAAATCGTGATATGATATTTTTGCCATATCGCCCACCATCTTTCAAAACAATGAAAGCCAGTCGTGGAAAAATCACAGCTTTTTTTGCAAAGAGGGCAAGAAAGGATGACAGTGAGAGTGACAGGTAATATCTGTGTCTGATAATTGCAGTCTATATATAATTTGGAAGAGGTTTAAAATTGAATTATCAGCCACAGTCTGGAAGAAAATGGCCCCCAAAATAAATAAAATAAAAGAATGAACAACCAAATATTAACAACGAGGAACAAAAGAAACAAACGTCAAGGTATAGATATAAAATAAGTTGTAATCGCTTTCTTTTACTATCTAGCCTGACAGTGATCGTTTTTTCCTGAATAAATAGGTTAAGAAAAAAATCACAAACTGTTTCTTTGTATTTATTTTAAATTTAACATGTATTGTCAATATTGGGCTTGCGGATCATGTGGGTACTAGGGTACTCTTTGCTGTGTGTGGATGACCATGTCGGTGAGCCACCACCGAAGACCAATTTTGACCCAGGAAAAACCCTGCAGTATCGTGACAACACTAGTGTGAGTTCATTTCACTTTTGGTGTGAAAGGGCCTTTACATTTGCCAGAAATAACTTTTTTTTTTTGTTATGAAAAACCAAACAAGCTAGTCCAGCCCAAGTCAGAAAAAGTAATGTATTACATTACTTTCCCTAAACTAATCCCTTTGTAAGGAAACGTACATTTTTTTTAGGGAGTAACTCAATATTTTTAACAGCAACTCTTCCCAACACTTGACTGTTTCCAATATCGTTTGCAGTTTTCCAGTGCAGTTTCCCTGTATTTATGAATGGTGTTTGTTTGTTGCATCCAGCACAGAAACAACATCCTCTATGCGGTGGAGAGTTTCCAGACTGTGGTGATCGTCGGAGAAACAGGATCTGGGAAAAGCACGCAAATCCCACAGGTTTGTACCGTCAGCGGCTGCGTTTACGTGCAAACATACAGTCCATTAGTGATCGGATTGACGGCTCAGTCGGACTGAAGTAAAGCCTTCGTGTAAACACCGTAATCGATCCCATTGAAATTCCGATCGGATTGAAAGGGGTGGTTCAATCCTTTTCTAATCCGATCGAGAGAACATGTAAACACTTGATCGGATTGAAAACTGAAATGACGTTGACATAGCGTAATGAGGTATGACGCGCTGAGCGAGCAGTTGAATAAATGAGTGTCACCCGTCATCCTAAAATCCTCCTTTCCCTCTGCGTCTGTGAAGTGGAGCAGGACAGCGTCCCACCAGTCCTTGTTTCGGATTCTCATCCACAGACGACTGGTTTTGGGCATTTTTACTGTGTGATAAATATAAGCACGACGGTTCATGTGCTCAATTCCTCCAAATTATGACCAGAAATGGATAAATATTAAGTCTGCTGTTTAAAACAAATAAAGAACCAATGTGGGAGAATGGTTATTGTGCGCAAACATCGGGAAACTCTGTACATTTGTGCATGTCGAAGAATCTATCCCGATTTGAAGCTTGTTTAGCGTTCATGTGAACACTACGTTCAGTCGGAATGAATTCAGTCCGATTGAAACAAAAGTTGTGCATGTAGACGTAGCCAGTGAACAGTCGGAGTGAGTTAGCAGTGTTACGGTGATGTGACGTGCTGTGTGTGTGTGTGTGTGTGTCAGTATCTGCTGGAGGCCGGCTGGGCTGCGGAGGGGAAGGTGATCGGCGTGACGCAGCCTCGACGCGTGGCGGCCACATCTGTACGTATAACCCTTCTCCTCGGCTCATGTGTGAGGGGGAACGCCTGCTGTAGTCTGTGAACCTGTGTGTGTGTGTGTGTGTGTGTGTGTGTGTGTGTGTGTGCACAGGTGGCCAGCCGCGTAGCAGAGGAGAGAGGGGCGTTTCTCGGGCACGAGGTGGGATACACCATCAGGTTCGATGACTGCTCCGACCCACACGCCACTCGCATAAAGGTACAAACACTCTTTCTCATTCTCAAGCCCTATCCGGACGGGACTAGTTTAGCATGGAGAGGTGGTGTGTGTGTGTGTGTGTGTGTGTGTGTGTGTGTATATACAGTATATCTGAATTCCAGCTCCGGATCTTCCTCAGCACTTTATACACAGTGATTCGAACAGTAATGTTGGTGTTGGTTGCTCCTCATCCTTCGGCCGCAAAGAGAACAGTGTATTCTTAACATGTCGACGACACAAACTCTTCTGCAACTACAGTGTGTGAGGGTCCAAGTAGACGTTGTTCGCAGACAGCCAATGAAGACCATAGGCTGGCATTATGCTAATTTGTTACAAACCTACGTAGGTTCGTGCTGGAAGTAAAGCCCTATTCGGACGGGACTAGTTTAAAGGAACACTCCGACTTTTTGGGACTTCAGCTTATTCACAGTATCCCCCAGAGTTAGATAAGTCCATACATACCTTTTTCATTTCTGTGCGTTCTGTAAGTGTTATTTGACGCACCCACCGCTAGCCTAGCTTAGCACAAAGACTGGATGTAAATGGCTACAGCTAGCATACTAATCCCAATAAGTGACAAAATAATGCAAACATTTTCCTATTTACATGTTGTGATCTGTATAGTCACAGCGTGTACAAATAACAAGGCTATATGAGACAGAGACCATTTTTAATCGTATAGATACTGGGAACTATATTCTCACTAGGCGTAGGAGCACAGCTACTTGGGCGGAGTGATTAGCGCAGCACACGAGACGCCCTGTTGATGGTTCCGTAAACAAAACAAACGTGACTAACTAGCTAGTAGCGAACATGACTCGTGATCATGGCTGACTTTGAGGAATTGTCAGAGGAATTTTACTGGGTATCAAACCAAGATCCAGAACCATATAGTTTTGAGCCAGAATACACAGACGAGGAGTTACAGACTTTGGAAGCTGTAAGACAAGATACAGCGAACACCCATGATTGTAAACTATAAATTTACTATCTAGTAATTGCTGACTCTATTACTCCAACTCTGAGCGAACTCTCTGCTCCTCACCACAGGGCGTCTCGTGTGCTGCGCTAATCACTCCGCCCAAGTAGCTGTGCTCCTACGCCTAGTGAGAATATAGTTCCCAGTATCTATACGATTAAATATGGTCTCTGTCTCATATAGCCTTGTTATTTGTACACGCTGTGACTATACAGATCACAACATGTAAATAGGAAAATGTTTGCATTATTTTGTCACTTATTGGGATTAGAATGCTACCATTATCCATTTACATCCAGTCTTTGTGCTAAGCTAGGCTAGCGGTGGGTGCGTCAAATAACACTTACAGAACGCACAGAAATGAAAAAGGTATGTATGGCCTTATCTAACTCTGGGGGATACTGTGAATAAGCTAAAGTCCCAAAAAGTCGGAGTGTTCCTTTAACATGGAGAGGTTGGGTAAAGTA
>NC_138235.1:10319177-10331677 GCF_964197995.2 Scardinius erythrophthalmus | reverse complement strand
GTCTTTACCTGCTCTGGGTCTTCTGTGGGACGAGCATCTCTGATCATCCATCTCTCTCACTTCACAGGTTCAGAAGAAGCGGAGAGACCTGCGTCTGATCGTAGCCTCGGCCACTCTGGACGCCAAGGTGAGTCTGACCTCTGACCCCGTTCACAGCACATGTGGAAACGGTACTCCTTGTGTTCATGTTCATTTTATATGGTTTGTAAAACTATTAGATCATTTTTAGTAATCAGTAATTTGTTTTACTTATACTAATAAAATAATTTTATTCAGCAAGGACACATTAAGTTGATCAAAAGTGACAGTAAAGACAATTGTAGTGTTACAAAAGATAATATTTAAAATAAATGCTGTTTATTTGAACTTTCTATTCATCAAAGAATCCTGAAACAAAATGCACCACGGTTTCCACACAAATATGAAGCAGCACGACTGTTCAACCCCAAACTTCTGAAAGCGTATTATCAGTTGGCAAGGTTGTTGGTTGTGGAGCAGACGTGGTTATCTGATGATCTTAGAGCGGTGTGTTGATGTACTAATAATGCTTCTCGCACAGAAATTTCAAGATTTCTTCAACCTGAATGAGTCTGGAGACCCGAATAAAGACACCTGCGGCATTCTGACGGTCGAGGGCCGAACTTTCCCGGTGGATATCTTCTACACTGTCAGGTGTGTACTCTGCTGCATTTACACACGGTCAGGGTCTCTGTGCTCTGAGTGATGAAACTGAGGGGAATGTGTTTGTGTCTAGTCCTGTGCCGGACTATGTGAAGGCGACGGTGGAGACCGTGCTGAAGATCCACGAGACCGAGGAGGATGGAGACGTGCTGGCGTTTCTCACAGGACAGGTGTGTGTGTGTGTGTGTGTGTGTGTGTGTGTGTGTGTGTGTGTGTGTGTGTGTGTGTGTGTGTGTGTACCTGTTTTTCTATCCCGGTGGGGACTTCAACCTGAATGCACACAGACTCATGGGGACTCGTGTTACAGTGGGGACCTAAATTGAGGTCCCCATGGGTAAACAAGCTTATAAATCATGCAGAATTAGTTTTTTTGGAAATGTAAAAATGCAGAAAGTTTTCTATGATGGGTAGGTTTAGGGGTAGGGTTAGTGTAAGGGGACAGAATATACAGTGTGTACAGTATAAAAACCATTACGTCTATGGAGAGTCCCCACAAAGATAGTAAACCAGACGTGTGTGTGTGTGTGTGTGTGTGTGTGTGTGTGTGTGTGTGTGTGTGTGTGTTCTCGGATGCTGCATTTATTATTTGTTTAAGTCTTAAAAACATAAAATGTGATTTTAATCACTTTGAAGCTCCCTTAAATTTTGATATGGTGTACTATTATTGCTCTTCGTGTAAAGGAATAGAAAGTTGTCATTAAAGGGATATTTCACCGCTGGAAAGATTAATGTGTATTTAAATTGGGCCATTTATGTAGTAGAAATGTGAAATTATTTTATAAGTTGGTGCCTTCTAGACTGAGAAAAGCCAGAAAATGTATTTTTGGCTCATGTGGATGAAAGACAACAACTCCCAGAATGCACTTGCTTCTACGAGGCCACTCCCAAGCCACGCCTACCGGTTACAGGGTGCAGTATTGGAAGAAATGATACAGCTAGGCTACTAGTCGACTCGAAACTGAAAATACGCTGTTTTATGGTGAGATCCCCCTATGGACGGGTTGAACACATGCGGGACGAGCTCCTCCTACTGGCTGGAGTCTCTCGCCTCTGGACAAAAGAGCCTCTGATGACTCAAAATGAACATTTTTGCGTCATCTGAGTTTTTTTTTCCAGACACACAATACAGAAATCTCTCGTCTCAGGGGGACATGAGGGAGGATAGCACGGTCATTCGAGAATACTACCGGGTTTCTACGGATATAAAGCTTAATGCTAATCGGTGATGTATCCCTTTAATTACTCGCCCTCATGTCCGTTCCACACCCACAAGACCTTCGTTTATCTTCGCAAGCTATTTTAATGAAATCTGAGAGGTTTCTGTCCCTCCATTGAAAGTCTATTCACCCAAAACATCAAGAGATCATAAAATAAATCCATATGAATGGAGCAGTTTAATTGATCAGCGACACACGTCGAGCACTCATGTGTGGGAATGTCAGCTTTAAAGTGTGTTCAGCTGGAGATAAACACGGCCGTTGAATGTTGGAACAGGAGGAGGTGGAGAAGGTGGTGTCTCTGCTCCAGGAACAGGCGCGCACCCTGTCCCGCTACGGCATGAAGAAGCACCTGTGTGTGTTGCCCATGTACGCGGGCCTGCCCTACAGCGAGCAGATGCGGGCGTTCGAGAGGATGCCGCCCACTGTCAGAAAGGTGCAGAAACTCTCATCTGGGATTCAGCCATTCACAGCTCAGCATGATTGAGATATCACAGAGGTGAGCGTGTCGTCAGTGCCGAGCCGGATCTTCTTCACGACAGTTGATGTTTTTCAGGTGGTGGTCGCAACCAACATAGCGGAGACCTCCATCACCATCAACGGCGTGGTGTTTGTGATCGACTGTGCGTTCGTCAAGCTGCGGGCGTATAATCCTCTGACAGCGATCGAGTCTCTGATCGTGACGCCCATCTCCAAAGCCTCCGCCTGCCAGAGAGCCGGGCGAGCCGGGAGGAACCGCGCAGGGAAGTGCTTCCGCCTCTACACAGGTACTGCGCCCACACTTACTTCTCTTATAGCACATCTACTTCATATAGTTAAAAAAATGTATTACATATATAATAGAAATATATAGTCAACTAATTAAATAGGATCCATGATGCTTTTTTTTTCATGTTCATCTTTCTTTAGTGTGTAATGTTGCTGTTTGAGCATGAAAAGTCCCTCTAGTGGGAGTTATTCTCTATATCAGTGTCACTGTTTCTGAACTCCCTGAAACGCATTGAGTTTCTTCCGGGAACGAACACGTCACAATATTCCTCATTTAAATAATTCATACGCAGAATAAAGGGGCGGGGCCTGTTGAGTGAGTTAGTAGTGTGTTGAAACTGGCAGTTATGGTAAGGGGCGGGACATTTCTCAAACACACTTGACCAATCACAGCACACTGATCCAGCCGACAATTCCCAGCCCACACAACACTGTAGGCCTATTATACTGTACTGTAGTGAACTGAGAGTGTGTAGTAGTGTTGTTTTGTGCGTGTGTGTCGATTAGTAGTGTTGTTTTGTGTGTGTGTGTGTGTGTGTGTGTGTGTCGATCAGAGGAGGACTTCGAGAAGCTCCCGGCGTCCACAGTCCCGGAGATGCAGCGCTCCAATCTGGCTCCGGTCATCCTGCAGCTCAAAGCCCTGGGCATCGACAACGTGCTGCGCTTCAGCTTCCTCTCCGTGAGTGTGTCCCACTGATTCATCCACACATGTGTCCGCCTCGCTGTTGTTCACGTGTGCTGACTCCGTGTGCTCGTCCCGCAGCCTCCTCCGGCTCAGTCCATGGTCCAGGCCCTGGAGCTGCTCTTCGCTCTCGGAGGTAGAGGAACCAGACGCTTTCTTTCACTGTGGCTCGCGTGGTTGTGTGTGTGTGACCTCACTCTGTGGTTCTGACAGGTCTGGATCAGTACGGGCGTCTCACCGACCCGATGGGGGTGCGGATGGCCGAGTTCCCGCTCAGCCCCATGTTTGCTAAGATGCTGCTGGAGTCGGGAAACTTCGGCTGCTCCAAGGAGATCGTCACCATCGCGGCCATGATGCAGATTCAAAACCTGTTCACGGTGCCACACAATCAGAGGAAAGCAGCTGTACGTCTGGGTTTACTACTGTTCTTTCTGCTTTAGGAACCATTTTAATGTATTTTCCCCAATAAAGCGTATTTCTGTGTGTGGTCAGGCGCGGGAGCACAGGAAGTTTGCCGTGGCTGAGGGGGATCATCTCACCATGCTGAATGTTTATGAGGCGTTCATAAAGGTAACGGAGCAGGACCTCGCTCAAATTCACTTTTACCTCAATGAAGAATGGTATATTTTAGGGCTGACACGATTCCTCTATTAAATTTGAGATCCTTGATTGCAATTTACCCGTGTCCATTAACCGGAACCGTTTTAAAACCATTTAAAAATCATACAATAGCATAGTTCTTTCTTAATAATATAAGTTTATACAACGGATAGTTCCGGTCCTTGATTCTGATTGGTTGAGCCGCGTTCAAGACTCGTGTGTGTATAATATAATATAATATAATATAATATAATATAATATAATATAATATAATATAATATAATATAATATAATATAATATAATACAAAAATGGAATGTCTACAAATTAAATTGATTAAACAAACAAAAAAAAGTTTTATTTTACCATACACCTGTAAAAGTCACATAAACCACGCAAAATCCGATCAGATCGTTCAGACTGAAACGGATTTCCAGAAATGCATGTATATGAATGTAGCTTGAAACCGATTTGTAAAGATTGGATATCATGTGATTTTTTTTTAACCGCTCACACTATCTAAATCTATTCGGATTCCACTCGGATTTGGACTAACAGTCTGAACGAGGCCTTAGAGCTTCTCTTTTGTTGACAACATCCGGTTTATAATAATAAGCATTTATTTGTAAAGCACTTTTCATACATAGAATGCAACTCAAAGTGCTTCACATGCATAAAATCAAACAATGCAATCACACAATGTAAAATATATATGTAAAATAAAAATATTCGAAACAACTATCAGCGTGTAAAATAAAGTAAATTGGCAATATAGTTTGACCTCAATATCGATATAAAATAAAATAAATAAAACAATGAGAAAAAATTAGAAGGTATAATAGAACATAAAACTGAATTACACACAGCTTTGTTATATTACAACACCTTATATTGTAAGCACTTCTCATAAGTGTGTGAAGGTGACTGTAAAAGCGACTTGAACTTGAGCAGTTGTAGAGATGAAGTGTGTGTAGAGATGAGGAAACAAACAGATCATGAGCTGCTTGTGTGTAAATGAACACGGTGCTGCGCTTCACTGTGAAACACGCAGCGCGTATATTTCTTTAATTAATTCGCAGCCTTTGAGATTTAATAAGCGCTCTAAGCCATATCGTAATGTGGGGTTATTTCGATTACTTGCGCAGCCCTAATTTTAAGTCATCTTGAGGCCTCCTGTTTGAGAACCACAGATTTGTGATGTTTGAATGAAGGAATAAGGTTACTTGTGATGTTGAATGGAGCGTATAACTGGCTCGTGTGTTCCCGCAGCACCAGAAGAGCTCTCAGTGGTGTCAGGATCACTTCCTCCACTATAAAGGTCTCCTGCGGGCCGTGGCCGTACGGGAGCAGCTGCGACACCTCCTCAACAAGTTCAAGGTGCCTCGCACCTCCAGCGAGGGTGAGCTCTCCTTTCTGTCACCAACAGGGTGTCATATCGGCTTGTTGTATCCTCAGACGCTGTCATTGGTTGGTCATGACTGTATTTTCTAGGGGTGTAACAATATATCGCAATACGAAAATGCAACAATCTGTATTGTGTATAGTTCACCCAGAAAAAAGTTTTCAGAGTTTTAGTGTCAGTACTTTATTAAACTACTACGGAAGCCCTGAACCGCAACGTAAAAAAAAAAATAAAAATTACGAGAATAAAGTCGAAACATTTCGAGATTAAAGTCGAAGCATTTCGAGATTAAAGTCGAAACATTTCGAGAGGATAAAGTCGAAACATTTCGAGAATAAAGTCGAAACATTACGAGAATAATGTCGTAACATTACGAGAATAAAGTCGAAACATTTCGAGAATAAAGTCGAAACATTTCGAGAATAAAGTCGAAACATTACGAGAATAATGTCGTAACATTACGAGAATAAAGTCGAAACATTTCGAGAATAAAGTCGAAACATTTCGAGAATAAAGTCGAAACATTACGAGAATAAAGTCGTAACATTACGAGAATAAAGTCGAAACATTACGAGATTAAAGTCGAAACATTTCGAGAGGATAAAGTCGAAACATTTCGAGAATAAAGTCGAAACATTATGAGAATAAAGTCGAAACATTTCTAGAATAAAGTCGAAACATTTCGAGAATAAAGTCTCGAAATGTTTCGACTTTATTCTCGAAATGTTTCGACTTTAATGTTTCGACTTTACATTACGAGAATAAAGTCGTAACATTACGAGATTAAAGTTGAAACATTACGAGAATAAAGTCGTAACATTACGAGAATAAAGTCGAAACATTACGAGAATAAAGTCGTAACATTACGAGAATAAAGTCGAAACATTACGAGATTAAAGTTGAAACATTACGAGAATAAAGTCGTAACATTACGAGAATAAAGTCGAAACATTAAAAAGCTACTATTTTGTTAAGATCCATGTCCGAGGCAGTTCACAAACGCATCTCTTTACACACACACACACACACACACACACAAAAAAAGAACTTCTACAGAAGACTGTATTCTCGTAATATTTTGACTTTATATCTCAAAATGCTCAAAAAATGTTTTTTTACATATTTTTTTTTTTTTTCCGTTGTGGTTCAGGGCTTCCGTAAACTACTGTATAATATATAATGTTGAATATAATATATAATAAAGCAATGGGGGAATATTTGTTGGTCCTGATAGTGATAATGTCTGATGTTAGCAGTAAAAGTGCCTACATTATTATACATATATCTAGTCAGTGAAAGAGTTCAAGCATATTCGTGTAGAATAACTGTGTGTTTTCATCTTCAGAATCATGAATATTGTTATTCTGGCGTCTCTATTGTCCTGAGCTTTGGGCTTCAGCACCAAGTCCAAGACTATTCATTCACACACACAATGAAAAAACTAATTTAGCTTTTAATCAACAGTTCATTTTGTGTTAAATTTGACCGTATGTCTTGGAGTATCGCAGTAATATCGTATCGTGAGTTCAGCATCGGGATATGTCTCGAATCGTGACGTGTGTATGGTTACACCCCTAGTGTTGTCCTCTGAGTTTAGAGATGTGTCCCTCTTCTGTCTGTTCTGAAGGAGATCCAGATGTGATTCTCCGATGTATTGTGTCCGGGTTTTTTGCGAACGCCGCCCGCATGCATCACTCCGGCTCCTACAGGTCGGTCCGCTCATCCTAAATAGCTCCTCCTTATCAGTGACAGTCACCTGACTTTTCCAGCCATATTTGCATGTCTCTGTTCTTCTTGTAATGCTGTGCATCGTCCAGGACTCTACGCGACGACAGAGAGCTGTTCATCCACCCCGACTCGGTGCTGTATGGAGAAAAGCCCCCAAAATGGTACTCGTATAAGCCTAGTGGGATTACCTGTACTTTACTCCAGTGTGTTTCTGTCTCAGCAGACATTAACCCAACTGTGTGTCTCAGGGTCGTCTTCAACGAGGTGGTTCAGACCAGCAAGTACTACATGCGGGACGTGACCGCGGTGGAGTCGTCCTGGCTGGTGGAGTTGGCGCCGCACTTTTACAAACAGGCCAAGGTGAGACCGACAGGTTTCTTGTTGATCTAGAGTCACGTTCAGGCCGAAGACTGAAGTCTGTTCACTGCTGTTCAAAGGTTTGGGGATGGGAAGATATATTCATGTTTTTGAAGTCTCTTCTCACCAAAGCTGCATTTATTTACTTAAAACAGTAATATTGTGAAATATTATTACAAATTGAAAGAACTGTTTTCTATGTGAATACATGTAATGTATTCCTGTGATCAAAGCTGAATTTTCAGCATCATTACTCCAGTCTTCAGTGTCACATGATCCTTCAGAAATCATTTTAAAGGGCACCTATTATGACTCTTTTCACAAGATGTAAAATAAGTCTCTGATGTCCCCAGAGTGTGTATGTGAAGTTTTAGCTCAAAATACCCAACAGATCATTTTTTACAGCATGTTTAAATTGTCATTTTTTGGGGCTTAGAAAAACATGCCGTTTTAGTGTGTCTCCCTTTAAATGCAAATTAACTGCTGCTGCCGGCACAGGGGGCGGAGCCTCACGAGCTCGCGCTCAGCTATTCGCGTCCGGTGTGAACGCACAAATCAGAGCCAGGACAATCTGGACAATCTCATCTGATAATATCAGAACAGAAACTCTCAGTTGTGGTGTTCATTTCGACTCGGAGTCGGACAATAATGCCCACAGAGCCAGAGAATATATGCTGTATGGACATAGAACAGGTAAAGTTTAGTTTAATTATGGTTATAACTTATTTGTCATCTGCTTTTATCCACTAATACAAGCTTGCTGTAGCAAACCCCGTCCGAATGATGACCAAAATATACTGGCGAGTTCAGTGAAGTTTATTGTACATCACACAAAAGATGAGCGTTAGTTTTACTCCAGAGAATCACTGTAAGAGCTGAATAAACACAGTATAAGAAGTGCGCATTAAAGTCTTATCCATAAACTCTCTCTCTCTCTCCCTTTCATTATCAACAACATACACAGCGAAGTACACAAAACACTCGTTACAACTAACAGTAAACAAATATACACACCTTTTCAGTGGGTGCTAAATAAACTGGTAAACCTTATATCCGTAAAATGACTCGAAGAGCTGTGATAAAGAGCGCGCTCGCACTTTCATTTCTTCCGTGTCCAGTCACGTTAGGCCTGTTGCTCCGGAGAGTGTAAGCTTGATCACGAACAGTACAGATCCATCCTTGAGTAACAGCGAGAGTAAATGAAGACTGCTATGTTCATTCTTACATCCATCAACCACACACCTCAATCGCTTAGGAGACATTCTTGTCTACAGCCGCTCAAACGTCGAACAATGGCGGACTCTGTGTCCAGCTCACTCAGGGCGGGTCTAGGCTCAAACTGAAGTGTCACGCAACAGTCGTGGGAGGGGCCTGCTCAATTATACGTCACATTGCGCCGAATCTGAGAACAGCTCATTCTGAGACAGTGCTTGTGATTTATTGAGATTGTAAAAAAAAACACTGCACATCCCTCAAGTCCGCTAATGTGTTATTTCGCCGACACTGCTTGATTTACGTTAGTTACGCACATGTTCGCGTTACGTTCAGTGTTTCCCGTTAAGTGCTTTCACACCAAACTACAACGATGGTACCTCAACGTTTCATGCAAAAGTTAATATCAGATCATTTTAGAATACAGTATAGGATGTACCGAATATTCTTCAGTTTTATGCAAATCAGAAATATGACAAATAGAATATCTGATCTCTGTCATATGTCCAAAAAAAGTTGTTTTGCATAGTTGTGTTTGACATAAAACACTGTAACAATGTATCTTACAAGGTAACACGATGTAACCTTGCTCTCACTTGAAATGTGTCCCCACATTAAGTCCTTGAATTTGAGGATATTGGACCTGGAAATTTCTTGAAAGCTCCTTGAATTTGAAGTTAACCGAGGTGTGGGAACCCTGTATAAAGTTCAAAACAGCATTTATTTAAAACTGAAATCTTTTTTTTTTACATTTATAAATGTCTTTACTGTCACTTTTATTGCTTTACACTTATTAATTGCTTTTGGAAGGAAGTGTATGCATAACCAGAATTTGAAGAAAATGTCGCTCAAATTATAGACAGGGTTTTACTGAAAGAAAGTACAAAGGCATTTCCTTTAATTATGGGAGCATGAATCTTAATAGTAAAATTGTGTTCAGGAAAGTTGCTTTTAAAAGTAATGCGTCATTCAAACGCAGATTCATTCAGAGATGAAGCAGAAGCGAGTCGTCCAAAAACTCATATTCATATTCAGTAGCGAAACTGAAACGTGTTGCTCGAGAAGCTCAGTGGCTCGACTGTGTGGAACTGATTTCATGAGCAAAATAGAGGAGAAACAGACAATATTGACAATAAATGCAAGTCACCTCATGGCCTATTAACTTATTGTTTCTTGAATTGTTGTATAAAATCAACATCAAGTATGGTGGGTGGGAGGGTGGCGTTATTAACTCAGACTACTTATTTGAAAAAGCAACTCAGCTGACATTTTACAAGTAATGTGTTACTGTACTATTTACTTGAAAACAGTAATCTGATTAAAAAGTTCGTTGAGACAAACTTTAAGTTGGCTTGAGAAAGTTTGGACCAGAAAGTTTAAAGTAGTTTGAAGATTAAATTAGTTTAAAGTAGTAAAAAGTTAAAAAGGGTGTTTCTAGTGGGTTGCTAAGGTGTTGTGGGTGGTTGCTAGGTGGTAGCTGGGGTATTCTGGATGGTTGCTAGGGTGTTGCTAGGCGGTTTCTAGGATGTTCTGGAACACATCTGGTGTTCTGCTTTTCACATCTGTGTTCCTCTCGTCTGTCTCGCAGCACGGGTCTCTGAACAGCAAACGGGCCAAAGTCTTCTGAGCGCCTGCATTCATGGACTCGTTCTCCTGAACAACAGGCCACCGTCGGAGGATCCACACGTGCTGGCTCCGGGTGTTTATCGCAGCCGCAAGGCGAAAGGAACACTGTGTTATTTTGTATATACAAATGTATGACATATTTATGCTGTCATGGTCATCTTTGTATTATTTAATAGCTTTTTAGTGAAGGTCGAGAGCCATTGGAAAAACGTGACTGTGATTTTATTGATTACTGTTTGAGAGTGAGAGAATGACTGGATGGATGGATTGATACAGATGTACAGCTTTACAACATCGCACGAACACCTACCCTCAATGACAACCAGAATATTATTAGAATAAGCTATTTTTCCTCCCGTTTGTTCTTTCAAACCCTCATCGGAGAAATACTGTGTAGCTCAAACGTAGTGGCCTTTTAACCATTATGTGCCAAATATTATAAAACCATAGAACATTTCCTGTTGTATATGGAATGTGCAAATAATTGTAGTTACACTGTAAGCATGTGACAAAAAAAGTGCCATTTTTTATATTATAATGTATAGGTTCATAAACAGTAGCCTTGTGCACCTCTGGCCTAAAAAACTGTGTAAGTAGGTGTAATTATTCATTTAATCGTATAGTGTAATTTAGGAAAGATTAGCCATGACTAGTTTGAGTGGTGAGTTAATAGCACAGTGAATGAGACGCCTCAGGGAGGAGCTTATTTCCTACTACAGTAAAAATATTGAACATGGATGATGATAAAATGATTTCTGGGCGTGGCATTTAATAGGAAGCCTGAGCTGCCAATCATAAGAGAGGAGGCGGAGCCTCGCTACTACCGTGTGATGTTTTGGCTTCAGCAAATGGGCATTTTTCACCAATTTAATTTTACTGTGACCTATTGATTTATTTTTCCTTTATTATCTCCTTTATTACGTCCGAGAAAAAAAAAAAAAAAAAAAAAAACTTTGAAAGCAATGTAGTTGAAATCTACTTTCACGGTAACTTTGCCAAATGTCTTCAAGACGATACCCGTGGTGTTTCTGTAGTCAGTTCAGTAGCTGTGGCTGTGAGTAGTGTAGATTTAGCTGTATATGACCGCAGTTTAAACGTTCTTGCATGTCTTTAAACATTACTAAATCTCAAGTAGTTTCACAGCGGTGCAGTGTTTTGATGAGGACATCATACATAAGCTGATGTAAATGTGCAACCTGTAGTTTCTCGCCGCTCTGTGCAGCACAGTCAATAAAGTCTTCTTATGTTCGTGGTAAATGAATGTGCAGAATCTGTACTGGGGTCTGTAAATAGAATAATAAAGAAGTCATTTGTGGGAAAATGTATGTGGTTCTGATTTGTACAAAATGTGGCGCTAATGAAGCGACTCTATCGTCAGTATATCTGCAGTAAACTGATATAATTCATCAATATGTGCTTCTGGTTTGACTTTGTGTTGATAGAATACAGCAGGTCCGAGTTTGCATCATCATAATAAAAGTGAATGTTTTTTTGCTAACAAATAATTTAATTTAGGCATGTTTCGGGATTTAACACAAATAAACGTATAAAAGCCTCCTACCATCAGATGCAAGTGTGTGATTGACCGGAAGGTGTCAGTGTTGCTCAGGAAAACACGAGTCGGACTGAGACAAACTCTGGTCAATTTCATCTGATCTACAACAATCCTGTTCTCTAGCTTGTGCTCATATACACAGTATATGTATGATACAATTAAATATTAGGCTATAATTTCAAATATATTTTCATATATATAATTTATACTTTAAAATATAATTTATTCCTGTCATCGTTAGGCACCGCTCCAGTCTTCAAGTGTCACGTGATCCTTCAGAAATCCTAATAGGCTATGCCGATTTGCTGCTCAATAAACATTTCTAATTGTTATTAATTTTGAGTTGTGCTGCTTCAGATTTGTGGAAACTATTATTATTACATTGTTTCAGAATTCTTTGAAGTTTAAAAGAACAGCTTTTGGTTGCACTTTATTTAATGTGTCATTGTTACAGTGCCTATATATTTAAGGAACTGAGTAATATTAATGAACTACATGTACTTACTATAGGATTAGGGTTTGGTTGAGGGTTAGTTGCATGTAATTATGCATAATTTACTGTTATTATTATGGTAAGTACATGTAACATATGTAACAAGGACACTGTAAAAGAAAGTGTTACCCAGCTTTTCTTTAAAATAGACAAATCTTTGTAACATTATAAATGTCACTT
>NC_138235.1:10224177-10309177 GCF_964197995.2 Scardinius erythrophthalmus | reverse complement strand
CAAATAATAAGTAAATAAAACATCAGTGAAAATCTAAAATCTTCGTCTTAACACTTAATATTTTTACAGACTTTTTTAGAGAGTGTAAAAATGTTTTATTTTTTGTTCTTATTTTTTTCCAGCTATTTTTCATTTAATTCATTTAATTTAAAGATGTACTAAAATAACTAAAACTAAAATAAAATGTGTAAAAACCTATAATATTTTAAAAAACAAAGAAATAATCAAAATCACAACGACACTCAATATATTTGTTTGCCATTATTTATATATTGAATGGTAACACTTTACAGTAAGGTTCATTAGTTAACATTAGTTAACTACCTTAGTTAACATGCACTAAGAATGAACTGCACTTCTACAGCATTAATTAATCTTAGTTGATATTAATTTCAACATTTACCAACACATTAAAATCAAAGGTTGTAAAAAAAATAATTATTTAATGCACTGTGAACTATCATGGACAGCTGTATTTTTATTAACTAACATTAACAAATATTAATAAATAAAGTAACAAATGTTTTGTGTTAAATGTTAGTTATTACATTAACTAATGAATCTTACTGTGAAAGTGTTACCAGAAAATTAATAACAATTAATTTGGTGATTCCAGAAGTTTCAAGAACTCCAGTAAAAACAATATTTAATCTTGATTATTAATATTATTATTTAGCATTCTAATTTAGATTCTAGTTAAAGCTTGATTATTTTAGTATATTACATTTGTTTTATTATATCAGAGGTTCTTAACCAGGGGCCCGGGGTCCATAGGGGCCTCAGCGAGACACACACACTCTCTCTCTCACACACACACAGAAACACAGAAACACACAGCCTCGCTGAGGCCCCTATGGACCCCGGGCCCCTGGTTAAGAACCACTGATCGATAATCTCACTGTATGGTGTTAAATACAATGACCATTACAGGAATAGCCAAATTTGCTTAAAAAAATAAGCTCAAAACAACAACAAAGACGGTATTACTGTAGATAAAAATGATCTTATTGTGAGTAATTTGTCCATGCATATGTTTCTCTGTTAAACTCAGATAGGCTATACGTCTACATTAATCCGGATTGATTTGAAACCGGCGTTTTCGTTTATAAACGCTCTCCGTCCACACTAGCGTTTTCAGGTTTAGGTTCAAACTTTTGAAAAACGCCTGAAACGCTAAATTCACCTTTACTGCGCATGCGTAAAACTCCGCAAAAGATCACTGATATGATTCAGATGGAAAAATAAATAATGAAGTTATACCGCAATTCTTCTGACAGGATAATTTTATTTAGTGAAATATCTCAGCATTCACGGATGCGGTCCAGGTCGCACGCAGTCACGTATGTTCGGTCTAAAACGCTAAAACTGCTCTCATGTACAGTAAAGCCGCAGGACAGCAAATGTGAGTAAATTCTGTCATCTTTGCAGGACTGTGACATGAAGAGTGTGCAATGGAGAATATGTTTAGCAACAGTGTGAAAGTGAATAGCACATAACAGGCACAATACTGGTATAAACCATAGACTGTAAAAAGGTATGAACAAAGAGAGCCTAAGTCCCTCCCCCTCCGGTCGACCACCATAGGACCTTATTTCGGAAAAATATGCCTGTATGGTAGTCAATGGCGAGAGACAACAAATATTTAGATCTCGTTTGAATTGTGCCCTGATTTACACATTTGATGTTTGTCAATTTAAAAGATACATTTTAAAGTCAAGAAAGTCGCAGCTTGATGTAAAACTGCTGAGGTATAAGACTGTGAAAATACGTAATTAGAAAGACTACAAACCCAGAAGGCGCACATGCGACGTCATACCTTTTCTCTCAATGAATGAAGCTAACTTTACTGAAGCTAACGTCTGTCTGTTTCTATAGTCTTACCTTATAATCGTAACGTTACGCCGTCATGCCTGAGTGTTTTGAGCCAGAATACACACATACGAGCAACGGATGGCAAGACGAGAGATGTAGTTCATTGAGCGATTTTCACATAAAACTAAATGTTACTCTTCTGTTTTATGGCAAACTGCAACTTTCTTGACTTTCATAATTATCTTTTAAATTGACAAACATCATATGTGTAATTCAGGGCACAGTTCAGACGGAATAAAAAGATAAGTTGTCTCTCGCCATTGACTACCATACATATTTTTTCCCGAAATAAGGTCCCATGAGCCGGAAGCGGAGGGGAGGGACTTAGGCTATTGGTACAATATGCGTCACATGACTAAATTTACGTCATCGTTTTTCACAGTCCACACTACAACGTGAAAATGGCGTTTTCAGATGTATCCACTCTGGAGTGCGTTTTCAAAAAAGCTTTGTTTTCATTAATAAAAACGCCGTCTCAGTGTGGACGGACGGCCAAAACGGAGAGAAAAATATACGTTTTCAAACGCAAAGCTATTAGTGTGGACATGGCCTAGAGGGATGGTTTTGTTCTGCAGTCAGTGTTAATATAAAGCAGTGTGTTATTGCCCTGAGCGCCGCGAGTAACCCGTGAGTGGGCAGTAAATGTCACTTTATCACTTAACCCATTATATAAGGGTTGAAAGGTCTAATAAAACCCACGCAATAGCGCTGTTATTGGACTGCATGATGTGTGTTTATGGCTCTGCTGCAGGTATTCAGAGATCCGAGTGTGAAACTCTTCTCTTGATGAACGTTAATGGAGGTTTATTCATTTGGCAAATGCATTTTGTAAAAAACGAGTAAACTTGATCAGGTTAAATTTGGTTCCGTTTACGAAATGTCGAGATTGATCTGCGGCACTTTGAGTCGGGGAACGCGCGACATGCATCAAGTGTGATTAGATCTGTTTATGTGCAGTTTCTCCCAGAATGCCTCAGCGATACGTGAAGAACTTTATGGGGGTTCTTCGGTAATGAAAGGATCAATATGTGTTGCCGTGTTCAAGACGGGAGACAGGGCCTGCTTTAATTTAGCATTAATAATGCAGGAACAGATCAAGTTGAGTGTGTGTGAGTGAGAGTGTGTATCCGTTGAAATATCCAGGAACACATCAGATATTACACACTTTCATACAAAGTCATTTTTTTAATTGAAATGAATGCTTCTTCGGACGAGACAACATGCTTTAAAGGAGAACTCGGCAACTCTAGCGAACTCTAGTCACTTCTTCGCTGATTTTCCCTTTTGTTGTCGCATGTTTTCCCCACGAGCTCCCCCTACAGCTGTGGGGGGGCGTATATGTCACAACACGGTCGTAAAAAACTCACTTGCGGCGCCCTCCTCCTCCCCCTCTCTAACGCTGCTCATGTGCGTTTGTTTTGATCGGAGCAAGCCAGCTGTATCGTGTGGAGCTATATCTACCGAGGTGGGTAATCTGGTAATACATCATACATGCGTGTGTGTTTATGTTGAATTGCCGTAAAGCGATTCGTGTTTCGCGCTCGTTCTCGTTCTCGCTTCTCACGAGACTTCCCATTTCTATCTTGCCGGGACGGTAGTCCCCAAGTTGCAAGGTTGGTTTTCCGCCTGGGAACGCTGGGGGGAGCGGGGAAAGTCACCAATATCACCAGAACAGGTTGTTTAACCATCCAAATGATTTCTAGACAGTTTTATTAAGTTAAAAAAGTTACCAAGTTCTCCTTTAAAACAGAACGTGAGCTCTAGTCTAACCCTAACACTAATGAATATATTAAATAATAATACATATTATTCATTATCTAATTAATTACATTATGTAGAAAAGAGAAACCCTTGTTATTAGCGACTCTGGTGGCTGTTAAGTGAAAGTTGGCTAATGGTTAGGTTTTGCTAACCATTGTTGGCCAAAGGCCCCCCTGAAATCAAAATGTAAGTTTTTTTTTTTAGCTTTTATTATTAATATGTTAGCCTTAAGGTTATGAATAAGCTGGTGTGTTTCAAAATAATGACAAAATTCGCATTTAGGAAATATAAGCATTCAAAACTTACAGTCTCTCACTTCCGCTAAAATGGATCACAGGTTTTTATGACACTTCAGCTCCTCATCACTTCTTCTGTCCAATCAAATGCTCTCTAGAATCTAAAGCTCCGCCCCCTATGCTATATGTGAACCTGGACCACAAAATCAGTCACAGGGGTCAATTTGTTGAAATTGAGATTTATACACCATCTGAAAGCTGAATTAAGCTTTCCATTGGTGTATAGTTTGTTCGGATAGGACAATATTTGAGAGTATATCAACAAATATATCAATATATCAACAAAACTGCGCTTCAGTGGCCTTTAACCATGTAAACTGTGGTAATACAAATTGTGATCAATCCGCGAAAAAACATGGTTACTACATTTTTACAATAATAAAACCATGGTTATTAAGGTGTTTATCAGTCAAATTAATTTAAAAATGTTAATTCAACAGGTATGAAATATGAGCAGTAAGAGATAAGCACTGCTAAGGAGAAGACGAGCACTGGACTGTGGCGAGTGAAACTGAGGTCAGGGTGTCGTCGTTCAGACTCAGAGCTTATAGGAAGTGTGATAAAGGTCCAGAGGCTCTCGGGAGCGGAAACGTCACATCCTTGGGATTTTCCCGGTAAAACAGTTCCTGAGTCCTTCACATAAAAATCAGTCTACAGGCTTTCATAGACAACCTATTCAGGGAAGGCCTCGTTTTTAAGTTTCGTTACAAGCTATTCACACATTGGCAATACAAAAAAGTAATAAATACATGAAAATTCTAACATATTAGCCAGTGCTTAAAGTGAAAAAAAAAAGATTCATGCACAATTAAACAATTTGACTTCAGTCATATTGTGCAGATAATTGGTGCAGTTAGTTGAATATATGAATATATTTATTTATAATAAACCAAATTCTGCCACCCTATAAGGGCTGTGCACAAGAAAAGATTTAAAAGATGAATGGGCCCAGATTAAAAATATGGAAGTGATACAGATTATTGATTATTACTGATGATATTGATAGTAATACAGATTATTACCCCCCCCCCCCCCAAGTCTCCAGTATGGGCCGGTTTAGGATTAGGTGTGGAGTTAAAACACTAATAAAAGTCTTCAATTTAATTTAAATATACAAATGTAATTCATCAGAAGTAGATTTAATGAATAAAGCAGTGTTAATGTTAATTTTTTTGAAGATGGGTATTGAGGACGTTCCTCCAGCACAATCCTCCGGACACACGCCGGGCTCCTGTGTGAAGGAACGGGACGGCGCCGTCTGTTAAAGCTGGACAGATAACTGGACATACAAACAATGTAGGAGTGACGGGGCAAAGGGTGTTGAGATTGAGGGAGAAATCAATAGAAAATCAGCGTTTTGGGACGGCCACTCATTTATCAGATGACACGGTTAAATAGCGTTAAGGCACTAAAAATGAGAAAAATATGTCCCGTCTGGGCCATCGTATTGATCACGCGTGAATGGGCCCGTGGAAGGCTGAAGCTACTAATAAAATAAGACATATCTGAAAGTGAATCAGCCAAGAATCGATCGGGATGGTGATCAAGGCCAAAAACATCTTCACTGGGATTTAAACCCTGATACTCTGACCCCACACACAAAACATGCTTACACACCTCACACAACAGATGTTGGACGGGCGTGATTCCTCTCAAATCTCGATTCTGACTGGGATGACCAACTCCGTCCGGAGATCCTGCCAGAAGCCATTGGGAAATCACTGAGAAACCATCAACACAAGCTGGACTGTCGTCACAGAAATCACAGGACCAGACTAAAGAATTCATGATCCTTTAATCTGAAAGCTAATGACTGTGTGATTGAAATTAGTTTTGAATTAGTTTAGAAATTAATGTCTTTTGACAACTAAAATGAGATGATCAGGTTTGGGTTTCTGAGTAATAAAAATGGATTGATAATATAAATATTTTACTGTTTAATGTTGAAATGTAGTTGAAACAATGTTAAAATCTATTTTCTCAATGCATGTTATGCATCGTGAATGATTCATCCATGCATATGTTTTATGTATGTCGCAATATGGAAAAAATATCTGTTGCTACTTCCATTTTATCATGACTTTGATGCTAAATGTTGTAAAAAGGTTAAAGTCCCCCTGTAGTCAATAATTTTATCCCTTAAAACTCATCTTTGATCACCAAAATGACACATGTAAAGTTTTTTCCTTGAAAAATATCTTGACTGTAACTCGACACCCTTAACTCATTTAGTATGCGCGGTTCTATGAATATGCAAATGAGCCCCGCCTCCACTCACTCACTCGGCTCAGAGATCCACTGGTTGACGATCACACGTTGATCTGATTGGTTACAAGGTAGTTTGTGACACCAGCGATTTCAAAGTGTGTTTTTGAGACTGTCTTTGGTTCACTGCAGTTTTAAGGAGAAAATACTCAGCAATGCTGTCGACTTATGAATTTACACATGGTTTGTCTGAAAGCATATTAAAAACACCACATAGACACATAAACAACATTAAAAGCTGGATTTTCAACACAGGGGGACTTCAACAAAAATACTTTTAAAACAACATTGACAAATTTGAAATTTGTTTACACGAAAAGACCAACAACGAGTTTGCAATAGCAATGATGATTCAGCGAAATCAAATTCATTAGTAGGCTAATTCAGTCTTGATGAATCATGAATAAATGTTGAAATTCTGGCTGGGGATTGTTTAGCATGCTGTGAAAAGCAGTTTCGGTGAGAAAATGAGCGTCTCCTGGGAAAACCACATAGGAGGCGTCGATTTCGTGTCTCCGGGGTATAAACAAATGAGATTATGAATTCATACAAAATACCAATTTTCCAAATTGTAAATGTTAGGCTGGGTTTCGTCATTTATTTTGACAGTACCAGTGGCCCACACAGTCTCGGCCGGCTGTCCTGAAGTTAATGAGCAGTCTTGCTCTCTGCTCGGGTTTGGGCTTGTTATGAGTCGCGGTCAAATCCGGTAACACTATCTTCTTTAGGTTCAAAACTTCAGGATTAAAATGTTGTGATAGTTTCCTCACCCCCACGTCATCCAAGATGTTCATGTCTGTCTTTCTTCAGTCGAAAAGAAATGAAGGTTTTTGAGGAAAACATTCCAGGATTTTTCTCCATATAGAGACTTCAATGGGGTCCAACGGGTTGAAGGTCCAGATGTGAGTTTCAGTGCAGCTTCAAAGTCTCGACACGATCCCAGACGAGGAATAAGAGTGGCCATTTTATAACAAAAATAAACATTTATATACTTTTTAACCACAGATGCTCGTCTTGCACCAGCTGTGATGCGACACACATTACATGATCACGTTGAAGGATCACGCGTGCTCCGGTTCAGAAATGTAGGCTGAAAAACTCCATCTCATTTTCTCCTTCAACTTTACCTTTTATTTTATTTCTTTTTTTGTAAAGGGCGTTTAACTTAATCTTTGCATGTTCGCTTTGTGAACACTAGGTCGGTACTTTCGCCTATGTCATGATTGACCTTTCAACATGATCACGTAATGTGTAGCGCACCACAGCTGGTGCAATACAAGCATCTGTGGTTAAAAAATATATAAATGTTAATTTTTATATAAAATGTCCGATAGTTTGTCTAGATAAGACTCTTATTCCTCGGCTGGGATCGTGTCGAGACTTTGAAGCTGCACTGAAACTGACATCTGGACCCGTTGAACCCCATTGAAGTCACTATATGGAGAAAAATCCTGGAATGTTTTCCTCAACAATCTTATTTTCGACGGAAGAAAGACAGACATGAACATATTGGAGGACGTGGGGGAGAGTAAACTATCAGGACATTTTAATTCTGAAGTGAACTAATCCTGAAATGCCCAGGACTGTTAAAGCGCCACGGCTCTGGCTTCACAGCAGACCTCCTCCATCATCCAGCCTCAGATGATGGACCAGTGGCCTTTTCCTGGAGCTTATCTATAATTTCTCCTGATTGTATGCGGATGCAGAATGTGGATGCGTACGCTGGTGAGGATCAGCAGGACCTGCTACTGTCCTTCATTACCTAAGTGCTTTACGCTCTGATTTAATGGCTTCATTCTGCACCTCTGCGCCGCAAACTTCTGAACATGCTTTATGACTCTCCTGACTTGTTTCAAGCAGAGATTTTAAATGAGGAAGTGTTTCGAGAGATCAGGGATCAGAGACCCGGAGAAGCAGTTAACATTCAACTCGTCAGCGAACAAACGAGATGCAGATCATTTAGCTGAACAAAGAGGGTTGTGTTTCAAATTAGTATTTGTATTTTTCATTTACTATGATTCTGTGGGCTGGTGTTTAAAGGCTGCATTTATTTGATGGAAAGTAGTATTGTCTAATATTATTTAAAATGTCTGTTTTCTAATTTATAGTGCACGTTTATATATTGATGTTTATAATGTATGTATATATAAAAAGTCTGTCTAATTAAAAACGTTTCATGATGTAATGGTTTGAAAACAAAATCCTCTATATTCAGTGCCTTTTGTGATCAAAAAATATAAACTAGTGCTGTGAATGTTAACAATGTTATTCATAATAATAAAAAAAATATTTAACAGAAAATCATTTAAATAATTTTTATGGTTTCTCAGTGACCAGTGAAATTATTTTAATAGCCTAAATAATTTTTTATCAAAGTTTGAATCTATTTTGAAAACCCAAATATAAATAAATACAATTAAATTGATATATTTATGCATTTGGTATATTTCTTTAAATGCACACAGTAACCAATTCATCACATTAATATGTTCCACCAATATAAAAGTAACCTATCCAAATGTGTTTTTCTTGATTTTGAACAATATTTCTAATTGTTTTATTATTTAAAACCTAACAAATTCATTTTTGTAAAATGTTAGGCATGAGAAGTATACGTCTGCTACATTTACTCAGAATAAATCACTTGCTTTTTTAATTGAATGCAGACATTTATAGCTTTGTAAGTGTGTCTTCTAGCATTGAATTCATTAAATTTTCCCAAATGTTTCCCAAAATAAATAAAAAATTATGTTACACTTTATTTCAAATGGTCCACTTTAGACACTCTACTGACTGTAAGTAACTTTGCAACTACATGTCAACTATCTCTCATTAGAGTATTAGTAGACTCCTAGGTTAGGGGTCGGGATACATTTTTTGCTTGTCATAATTTTGACTTTTATCTCATAATTCTGACCTAATATCTCATAATTTATAAGTAATGTCATAATATGTCATAATTTCGACGTTTGTTATAATTGACTGTATATCTCATAATAAACTCATAATTTTGACTTTGTGGCAATTTTGACTTTTCGAGTCATGATGTTTTTAATGTCATTTTTCATATCATACTTTTGACTTTTTGTTAAAATAGTTTTTATTTTCAGAATTTTTACTTTTTATCTCATAATTTATAATAATATTTGTCATAATTTTTTAATTTGTCATAATTTACTTTTGATCTGATAATAAACGCATAACGGTGACTTTTTATGGAACAATTTAGACTTTTCAAGTGTCATTTTCACTCTCTTTGTCACACTTTTAACTTATTATTAATATAATTTTGACTATTTATGTCATAGTTATCTCATAATTATGATTTACCAAGGCATGATTTTTATTTTATTTTTTTACTGTATGTGTCAGAAATGGCAAAAAGTCACTTATAGTCAGTTGAATGTCTGTTGAGGAGCATCACAATAAAGAGTTAGCAGATATTAAGCAGACAGTCAACTGATACTCTAATGAGAGTTAGCTGACATGTAGTTGCAAAGTTACTTATAGTTAGTAGAGTGTCTAAAGTGGACCATCACAATAAAGTGTTGCCTACCAAAAAGGAAAAACCCATGGAAACATTATACACTCTGTTCCTTCCTTTGTGGATCTGTACATGCACGTCTCCTAGAGAAAGGTCAGTGTAGAAGGTCTAGCTGATGTAAGAGTGAGTGTAAGATGCTGGAAACAGTGAATGCCAGTGCAGGGCTGCTGGGAAACTCTCCGTCGTGCTCCACAGAATGATTACGCACAAACTATTCAGATCCTTCACAACAGCAGCCCAAAATGCCCCCTAAATCACGGGGGAAAAGATGAATACTTCATTTCTGGGATTTAACCAATACGTTTTTCATTTTCCCACAGTCATTTGATTGTTGAAAGCCATGTCTGTAATTATTCTCCGGAGTCTCCGCTCTGTCCCGATCTCTGATCACTCGTAGCCATGCAGATATCAGCCTTCAAACACTGTCCTGGGTCTGACAGCGGTCAATTCATAATCCAATCATGTCCTGAGCCGTTCAGTTCCCAGAATTCCTCCATACGCTTTTAACAAATGATCATGATTTTAACGGTAAAAGACAACGGTAAAAATGCTACGGTGAAAAACTGTTAGTTGGTTAACAGAAAGTTTCCGTACCATATACGGTGAATAACTGTGATCTAACCGTACATTTAATGTAATTTTACTGTAAAATACAGTTTTTGGAAGTGAAAAATAACATGTCGTTTTATAATTTACAGTAAATAAAACGTACATTGACATTCCCACAATTCCCTGCGTGACAATTGACAACATGATGTTGAAATAACTGTTTCTTCATTGTTTTTCTTAGTGTTTTCTAATCAGTTATGTACATTTTTATGTTTTTAATGTTGTTAAATGAATGTGTATTGCATTTTTTTTTATTTCATGTGTGTTACCATGATGGTGTTCAGTGTTTGTGTGAATGACACTGTGCAGCTTCTATGTATTTGTATTAACTTTCTTGTGGGAAAGCTGCTTGTGACGAGCTTTGATTCATCATGTGACTCTCGTCATCTCTGTGATTGGTCAGTGTATTACAATGGTACAAAAACAGATATTAGTACTTCAATAGGTCGGAAAATTAACATTATATTTTATATATATATATTTTTACTGTAAATTTAAGTTAAGTCTGTAAACCCTAAAATGTTGCTACCATATTTTTTACGGTAAATTTCGGACAAATTTACACCTGCCATTTTTTTACCGTAAGTTTTGCGGTAATTTTTTTTCACAGTGTTCACCATCGGAATTCCCAGGTTCCGATGGTTCCAGAGAAAACATCCTGTCAGTGTTTTTATCAGGCTGTCTGAGCAAGTCATTACGCTGTGAGTTTTCATCAGTCTAATGATGTTTTCATGCTTAAATCAGTCGTCCTCATTTACGGCAACAGAAGTGATGTTTTCCCTCCAAAAAGTTAACAAAACACAGCAAGCGAACTGGTGTGATAATCCCACACAGGATCAGATCAAGCAGAAAATGTGCAATGCTAAACATCTACATTAGCGAAGCCGTCAGCAGAAGAAACAGCTTTTTTACATTTCCTTAAGCACAACTGTTGTGCAGTATATGCTTTCCAAGAGCTCTGTGTTTGCAGAAAAGGAGACGTGGACGTGTGGGGTGGCGTGAGGGGGTCGAATACACCAGCTGGGCCCAGAAATTGAATATACAGCTTCATTTCACATTTTTTTTTATGTTTTTTTTTTTTTTTAGTTTTACTGAAAATGTTTACCGTGGCAAAAAAATCCTGCTTGGGTTTTGGGTTTCTGGTAATGTGTCCTGATGACGATTATGAAAGCAGAAATCCAATAGGAAAATAATGAGGAAATTAAGGTGGGGTCGATAATGTTTGCTCCAGTGTGACGCGGGCCTGCTGCGTGTGTTTGCCGGGCAGTCCCGAGACCCTCATCCCTAATGTCACATATTGAGTTGGGCCTCTCGGAGCAATCTGAACAGCCTCCTCTGTGGGTTTACACCGGACGTCTTAAAAAAAAAAGAAATAGCAATTTATATTTGGTTGACGGCTCTGCCCATGACTGTTTCCTCACTGGCCCTCTGTAGTTTTGCTAATTCTATCTTTCTTCGCTGAATGTATTCAGAAATCTTTTATTGCTTGGGCTGCGGATTAATAAACACTTTGCAGTTTTTCTTATTTAGTTTTTTGGACGTGATGTTTAGCCATTGCAATGATGTCCATCTTCAGAGAGTAATAAAAGATTGAGTGTGTTTATTTTGATGCCCATTTCTGACATATGGTAAGAAAAAAAAAAAGATCATGCTTTGGTAAATCATAATTATGAATTAATAAATAGTTCAAATTATATTAACAAGTCAAAAGTATGACAAAGAGTGAAAAATGACATAATTACGATTTGAAAAGTCAACATTGTCACATAAAAAGTCAAGATTATGAGTTTATAATGAGATATTAAGTCAGTTATGACAAACGTTAAAATTATGACATATTATGACATCAATTATTATAAATTATGGGATACTAAGACAGAATTATGAGATAAAAAGATACAATTATGACATTAATTATTATTAATTATGAGATACTATGTCCGAATTATGAGATAAAAAGTCAAAATTATGAAAATAAAACAATTCTAACAAATTCACTGTCAAAAGTATGACAGTGAAAAATGGCATTAAATACAATGACTTAAAAAGTCAAAATTATTTATGAGTTAATTTATGAGTTAATTATGAGATAAAAAAGCCAATCATGACAAATGTTCTTAATTATGACATAAATTATTATAAATTACGAGATACTAAGTCAGAATTTTTAGACATTGAGAAACTTTTTTTTAACAAAAAGTCAAAAGTATGATAGAAAATGAAAAATGGCAATAAAAACATAATTACGACTTGAAGTCAAAATTATTACATATAGTCAAATTATGAGTTAATTATAAGAAAAAAGTCAGAATGAAGAAATATAGTCAGTTATGACAAACGTCAAAATTTGATGACAAATTACGACAATTATTATAGATTATGTGAGACGAAGACAGAATTATAACATAAAAAGATGAAATGACAAATGATGTCATTAATTATAGATTATGAGATACCAAGTCAGAATTAAGAGATAAAAAGTCAAATTTATGACATGCAAAAAAGTCAAATTTATGGCAATAAAAATTATTTTAACAAAAAAGTCACAAGTATGACATAGAGAGTTAAAATGGCATTAAAAATTATTATGACATGAAAAGTCTAAATCGTTACATAAAAAGTCAAGGTTATGAGAGGAAATTATGAAATATTATGACATTAATTATTACGAATGATCAGATACTAAGTCAGAATTATGACATAAAAAGTCAAAGTTAAATGATAATAAAAAGTCAGAGTTCTGATATAAAATCAAAATTATAACAACAATTCATAAATGATGGCAATTTTTTTTAATGATTTGCTATCTCATAATCGTCTTTTTATGTGACCAACCAACCAACCATAAATAAATAAACGCCTTACAAATCTTACTGTTTAGGTAATAATTGTGATTTACAAAAAGTTGATTGGGGGGGATATGGGCGTCCATATGTTTACATCAGGGCCACAGACTGAATTCACGGGTCCCATAAAGTCTGAATAAATGCGTTGAGATTGAGAGGCAACTATGAATAAGATGTGAGGGGCATCTTATATTAAAATAAAGTGACATCTACATAAACATATCCTTAAAAAGCAAAGCAAAAGCACCTGACTGTGGTCACGGCAAGTGTTCTGTGCACCTCAGAGCTCCGGCTGCAGTCGGGTCAGGGTCACGCTGGGGTCGAGACCCGGACACCGAACCAGTCACGCACGGCCCCTGATCGCTGGAAGCCCTGGCCCTCAGCCCGCGGCCCGCGTGTAAAGGGTCCCTCTCCAGTGTCCGCGCGGGGCGATTTGTCCTTGTCTAATTACGGCAGCGGGTCGGCTCCGCATGCTGATGAGTAATGGAGCGGGCCGGCGGGGGGGGGTTGGGGGGGGGGCGCTGGACGGGCCGGCGCAGGGTGATTTGTGGACCAGGCGCTCTGTCATGCGCTCGGGCCCATTTGTCTTGTTGAGGCAGAGGAGAGTGGGCCGGGGGGTGAGGGGTGCGCGAGCGGGGCGCTCCTGAGCAGAAAATAGTTTAAGATTACTTCCCATTTTACGGCACTTTACACTCTTGCTTCGCCACGCGTTTGGAGCGCTGATGTGAAATATGACAGGAGCCTTGACACGTGCTCGCTGTTCCTCAGCGGGCGAGGCTGTTTCTGTCTTTGTCAGTCTGAGGAACGCTCTGATGTGTTGATCTGTTGATTCACACGGAGGGCAGGACACGATGTGTGTGTGTGTTTTTCTGAGCTGTCCGTCAGAGACGAGCGAAATCAATAACGCCTGACCCTTCGCGTCGCTGGTGTGTGTTTGTGCCGGAGAGAGTGTTAAGTGAATCTATTTTTAATACTGTGTTCATTTGACCTCCCATGATTGATTTTCAAACGTAAAGCTTCCTAAATAATTTACGATTGTAGATTAATATTTCAAAGAATTTTAGGTAACACTTTATTTTACAGTGTCCTTGTTACATATGTTATAGTAATAACAGTAAATTATGCATAATTACATGCAACTACCCCTCAACCAAACCCTAATCCTACCCTAACCCTATAGTAAGTACATGTAGTTCATTAATATTACTCAGTACTTAAATATATAATTACACTGTAACAATGACACCTTAAAATAAAGTGTAACCGAATTTTATTTTATTCATTTCAGTACACAGTTTAGTTACCTCATATTTAGCCTTTTTTAAAATGAGGGATTGAACAAAGAAAAGGAAAGACTCAGGATTATTTTCAGTGATAATCAACAAAACGGCTGTCCGTGGTATTGAGTCTGCAATATATATATATTTTTAAGTAGACTCAAACGAGTCAATTTCTGCTTTACAGTAAGAGTACAGATCTACATATGAGTGTCGAGTCGAGACTGAGACCAGAAGAGAGTCTGCAGGATTCAGACAGTGTAAATAAGCTTTCCTCTGGGAAGTCTGGACAGTGTCCCGCGAACACAGCGCTCCGGTCCAGAGACACGATAGCACAGAGCGGATCGGATGAGCGAGTCGGCACAGGCCACAGGACCCATCCGCAGTGTTGTAGCGCTCGAGGCCATGAAGAGGTGCTACTGAACACTACAACACTGCTCAGATAATCTGCTCTCGGAAGAATTTAGTGAGAAACATTTGAGTTCATATTGAAATCTTTCTGTGAACAGTATGAGATATTCTAAAGATCTGAGGCTCTGTTTACGGCTGGTATTAAGATGAGTTCGGTTGATCGGATCACAAATGGGCGACTCTAAACACAGGTGTAAACGGGTGTAAAATGTTTTGAGCTTGTCCACTTCCAGAGGTTGAAAACACATTCGACCGGATTGCTTCAGTAGTGTGAACGCTCATGTGGTCGAATGTGTTCAAACACACACACAAGACCGTCTTCTCTCCGTCTCCTGAACTAATGCGTAACATTATGAGAAGAGCTCTAGACAGACGGGGTTTAAACTGTCGGCTGGAGACTCAAGTTTGGTTTGAAGATGAAAAACACATCAAGCACAATGTTCTCTCAGCATTCCTGATCTCTAACACACACTCTCAGCGTTCGGCTGGTCTTGTGTCTGTCAGAGCGGAAACTAAAGCTGATGCTCTCTGTGTGTTTCCCGTCTTCTCCGGTGTAAATTACCTGAGCTTATTTCATCCATTAGATCAAAAGATCTGAAGAAATCAGGACAGAAGTGGATGAAAGTGGACAAAAGACGATTAAAACACCAGGTGTAAACGGGAATGTGTCTCCCTCGTCTACTTGTGATTCGATCGACCAAAACACTCTTAACACCAGCTGTGAACAGGGCCATATTGGGAACACAAACGTGAGATTGCGGGTGCCTTGTTTTTTTTTTTGCAGGAGAAATATCTGAGAAAGTCTCTGTCTGATCTCATTGCTGCCTAGAAGAAACAAGTAAAATGTTCAAGATATTATAATTCGTCTCATTTGACCATCACCTTGACCAGCACAAGTTGAATCTCGTATCTCAGTTTCTCCAAGCACACTAGAAGACCCTCCCTTAAAAGCCTGTGGAAAAACTCTGATCAGGGGCCATGTCTCCATAACTCCTGTATTGATTTTCAGGAGTTTTTCCTCTTCCACCCTGCTGCTCCTTACCTTTTTTCTTTTTTTCCGAGTAAATAAACACCAGATTTGTCATGTGCGTGTCGGTGGAAAGGGATATAGGGGCTACTAGGCCCGGGTCAGGTCTGGGTCAGAAATGATTCATACCACCATCTTATGGGTGGAGAGCTGGAGGCTCAGCCTGTGGCACTCCTCTCCTGACCCCAGATCCCAGAGCCGCTCCGGTGCTAAATCACTTCCCGTCAGCTGGCGTCCGGGACAATGCAGCCCATCACCTCGCCGGCTGCCTTTCCTCTGTTGTTAGTGCCGAATGCGTATCTGAGGCTCGCTGTACGCCCTGAACGCCGCCTCCCGGGGATGCCTTCCAGGACGGGCTTTCGGGCACGGACTTTTTCCAGAGCAATCCAGACCTGATGACAGGGACTAACCCAGTCTTCCAAGAATCACCATTGTTCAGCGTGCCGGCTGGAAAACAGAGGCGGTGTTGAAATTCAAGAGAGACCTTTGGTGACAAGAAGTCTTAATCTGTTTGGATATTTCATCACGGGACAAACAGGTTCATTGCCGCCATGTCCTTTTGAGCACTTCTACTGCTTAAACAGCTTTCCCGTATTCCCGGTTTTTCGGAGCACTTGTTTTTTAGAGTTGGCTCTGGAAGGCCAATCTATCATGTCTCCTCAGTGGCAGGCAGATCAATATGTCAGTACCCAAACACCACAAACATGCTGTTATGATAATGTTGGCAGTGATCGCGTTACAGCGCAGTGAGCACAGGATCGAACCTCAGCTGTCAAAAGGCCTGACGAAAAGCATGAATCACTATTAGAGGGGCTGCGTTTCCCCCTCCATCTCTTTCTATCCCCCATTTCCTGCATGTGTGTGAAATGCAGCATTTACAGCAAACATGCAGACTTTAAAATATCCATTCATCCATTTATAAATAATAGTACACCAGCTGTCCAAATGAGCTGTGTACCTCTTTCCCTTTTTAAATACAGATTTCTGGTCTTATTCCAAATAAAAAACTGGTTTGCCTTCATCTTTTTTTTTAAATTAAAATAGTAGGTAACACTTTAGTTTGGGGACCAATTCTCACTATTAAGTAGTTGCTTATTAGCTTGCATATTAGCATATTGGCTGTTTATTGGTACTGATAAAGCACATATTAATGCCTTAATTCTGCATGACCATATTCTTAAAGGGGTGGTTGATTATGATTTGACTTTTCTAACTTTAGTTAGTGTGTAATGTTGCTGTTTGATCATAAACAACATCTGCAAAGTTACAACGCTCAAAGTTCAAAGCAAAGGGAGATATTTGCTTTTAAAGAAATCACTTTTTAAGGACTACAACAAACGGCTGGTAGAGACTACACCACATTCCTTCAGGGTTAGTGACATCACTAACCCTAAAATTAACATAAGCCCCGCCCCCTGAACACGATTTATAGATTATCAAGACAGAATATGCTAATCAATGACTGGACGATAACTACACATCAGTTACATAAACTCATCAACTAACCATTCAGAAATGTCCTGTTGCTTCTACATGTTGTCACTTCTTCTTGAGTCTCTCCATCATTGTCTGAATCCGGTTTGAACATAAAAGGCTAAAAGTTTTAGAAATTTTCAGTGCATGTGTGTGTGAGTGCAAGCTGTTGTAGCTCCGCCCTCTGTGCCGGGAGCAGCAGCTCATTTGCATTAGGTATAATTTCATTATACCACCCCTTTAAGCCCTACCCGATACCAACTATCTTACAAACTATGCAGTAAATTCAGAGTTTATTGAGGCAAAAGACATATTTAATAGTGAATATGTGTTCCCCAAACTAAAGTGCGACCAAATATTATCCACCTCTGAACCAACTTTCTTTTATGGCTGATGTCACAAATATGTCTTGAAGCCGTTCGCTCCAAACACCTGTCTCTATTTTGGTATGTAACGCCCTCTTTTCACAATCCAGTACATTCCCAATGGATAAACTTCAGTCCCGCTCTGCATTTTTTAAGTATTTTGCTTCGCTCAGAAATCAGAAAGTTCGTACTGTGAACTGAAGTGTGCCTTCGTGAGCAAGTATCGCTTCAATTCACAAATCAAACTGTACACAATACACATGTTCTTATTTGTTGTTTCCTTCATTTTAATGAAGGTAATGGTATAATAATATTAATCGAGGAATTAGAGCTGATGAAAACAGTTTCATCTTTCTGTATAGGCTCCAGCGAACAGAGACATAGCCAGCGTTTCCAACACAACCTCATGGCATTTCGTAACTAATTGGTGGCTAATTTGTATGAATTAAATCAATCTCATTTGTACATTTTCATAGGAGCTGCTTACACTCAAGTGGCTGGTGTGTTTAAAGGTGCGTCTTCATGGTTACTTTCTTCTAATAATTGTACATTTTTGTATGTTACATACATTATACATTATATTAAAAATGTTTACCATGCATCACCTTGCTCGGAGCGACAGTATAAGTGCTTGGAAATAAAGCTTCATATCTTTAAATCCATAAGCAGTCAGCGTCATTTCTCTGAATAAGCGTGTATATTTCCTGATGTCTTTTTGTTGGCTAACGTCCACTTCAGACTCTTGATCTCGGAAACCGTTAAAAAGCCACAGGTCAGCTCAAATTCTATGGCTTTTTTTACTAGCATGACAGTTTGCATATGAATTAAGTGTTTTTTGTATATATTGTTCAGCTAATAGTTATCTTTGCTGCTTTGAAATACATGCTGTTAATGAAAATACTGTTGAATCATTCACAGTTACTATATGAATAAAAACAGTATTATACTGTTTATAATTACATAACCACAGTGATTAACTGATGATGAATTAAGTTGTATGCGCATGCCTTACAAAGCATCAGACACATGCACAGGTAGGGTCACCCTTTACGTCTATCTGTCTGTTTTACAAATATTTAGCCAATGAAAGTTCTTAAAAAGAGCGTAAATCTTGTTCGATGCTCAAACTGTCAGTAAACCTGATAACTCCGCCCCCTCTATCTGATAACTCCGCCCCCTCTATCTGATAACTCCGCCCCCTCTATCCTGCACACAGCAGACAGCAGCTGAATGAAGTTTTGCAAGGGTAAACAAAGATCTTGTTGTTTGAATAAGTACTGAACACTATGCCTATAAAGGCTCATATTTTATTTAGGCTATTTGATGTCTGACTGAGAGATGTGGGACCTGAGAGAGAGGTCAAGCATTTGCCATCTAGTCATAGCCAATACATAGTCATGTAGCCTGAGCAGTAGCATTTCATCTTTTATAAAATGAGATTTTGGCCAAATGTATTTTACAACAGGAAAAACTGAGCGCCCATAACAATCTAGTTTGTAACCTGTTGATGAAAATGTAATGTGATGCCGCCGGCGCCATTTTAATGACGGACAAATTACACATGTGCACTCATTCGCTGGTCAAAAACCCCGTAACACCATTTGAGTTAGACTTTTTGTAAAATGTTAACAATATATTGATAAGCAATTCAACAACATAGCCTATAATTTGTTTTTAGCATCTGAAAATCATAAGCACAGGTGCGCCCCCGCACTGTTTCGTACTGGAACTTACACAAAGCGATCGAGTGATCCTCGTCACCTAGGCAACATTTCTAAGAAATTTCTTCTTTGATTTATGGTTGCTTAATTTATTAAAATTTAATCATGTTTGGTAATAATAAGATACAATTATGGTTAATTCAAGGCTGTTAATATGCACGTATTCGCTATCAAGATACTTTTTTATTCTATAGTATTCTATACTCTCCGCTCGTCTTCACATGTATAAATGTAGTAAACCTGTATATCTATATTATCTATATTAGTATTGGTTGTTAATAGTGAAATTAATAGTGAAAAAAATCTAAAGCTTTTGAGAGTATTATTTTGTGTTATTGAATTTGTCATGAAGATGTGACCATTTCCTCCTTTTATGTAGGCTTACTAAATAATCTTAAAGGGGTGGTTCGGGATTTTTGACATCGGACCTCATTTTTAAGTCAGCCTGGTTGTTATTCATCAGTGGAGACATTTTTTTTTTTTTAAATGATCCAGTCCTTATATTTGGATAGTTAGCCGATGCTAGGCTAGCGCGAGTCAATGGTAGATGTTAGCCAGCCATTAAAAACCGTTTTACCCACTCCACAGTGCACCAAACGCAAATCAATTATAACACTAGACTATCGATGCAAATGTCCGTTGAGGGAATAATGTTAGAAATCAAACTTACCTTTCATCTCAATGATCCCAAAGGAACTAGTTTCTCAGCAGTGGCGGAATTTTACTTTGCTCCAGTTAGTAATGCGGCAAAAAGTAAACACAGAACAGAAGCGCACTACAGTGTGTGTAGTACATGTGTGTACCGGCCCACTCGGTTGCCTAGGTAATCAATATCACTCCGCTGCTGCTGTAGACAAGGCTTATGATTACAGGGAACAAATTATAACTAATGCAATGTGATGAAAGGTAAGTTTGATTTCTAACATTATTCTCTCAACGGACATTTGCATCGATAGTCTAGTGTTATAATTGATTTGCGTTTGGTGCACTGTGGAGTGGGTAAAACGGTTTTTAATGGCTGGCTAACATCTACCATTGACTCGCGCTAGCCTAGCATCGGCTAACTATCCAAATATAAGGACTGGATAATTTAAAAAAAAAAATGTCTCCACTGATGAATAACAACCAGGCTGACTTAAAAATGAGGTCCAATGTCAAAAATCCCGAACCACTCCTTTAATATAAAAAAATAAAAAAAATTGGAGGGGGTGCCCTTTTTCAACACATGCCCCTCAAAAGGTCAGTGCACGGCCCTGCAAAGCATAAATCTGTACCAGATTTCAAAATAATCATTGTGACATTTGTAATACAAATGAGGTGTCTTTGATCTGAAATTATCAACTGATCTGATATTCGTAATGAAAATTAACATAAATTTTAATAAGCTCACTTTTAAATTTCTCACTTTAAACAAATAACCATTTAAATGCTAAGGACATTTGCATTATAAGAACGTACAGGGGGACTTCAGATATAAAACGCTGTCTCGTTAGATAATGTTTTCTCATTGGAATACCAAGACGGCAACACAACTAAACATAACGGTGACCGGACACTGAGTGATGGCGAAGGGGAAACTTTAGTACTGAATGCAAACGAGATTACGACAATACACATCTGATACACATGAACTCATACTGACGGTAACCACGGAGACAGATTAGTGGCGGGAATCTGAACAAAGAAACACGTGTGACTAACAAATACACACAGAAGGTCCATGAAAACTGAAACTAAACTGAAGAGGACGTGACAACGTCGTCATGAGCAATCCAGTGAATGATCAATGAATGGAACACAAAAAAACGAAATGCAAAACTGTTCAATCGCCTGTTCTAGCACCGGTGCCTGTCCGTCTGCAGGATTCAACAAAACATCTTTGATTCAGAGGCTGATTAGGTAATAATAAAACTGTTCAGTGAAATTGAAAACTTTTTAATGTTGCTGTCCACCATCCTCTTGGATATGTACACAGTTTTCAATAATTCTACAAATTTACAACAGAGCTTGTTTGTTTTAGGTTATCAGTATTTTAGTGGGTATATCCTACCAAGCCTTTCTACTGGGGATGGGTCATATCAGTTAAAATCAAAGTAAATTAGCTGAACTGGTTGGATTGATTAGAGTTAATCTATTCATCTGTCATCATGTCAAGAGTGAAAAATCAATGAGTGAGCCGATACCAACAGCATTTCTCAAAGATTTATTGACTGATAATTGAGGCTACATTAGCTTGCTGCTAAAATTTACCAAACAGCAGCAAGTAAAATTTGGCAGAAGCTTAGGGTGTGTTCACACTTGCATGTTTGGTTGGATTAAAACAAACCCTTGTGCGATTGCTCTGTTAGGGTGCTTTCACACTGGCAGTTTAGTTGGGAACGCTAATACCGAGCCCGAGACTACCTGGAGGAGGTGGTCTGAGTTCGGTTGCACTCTAACCGGACCACGGTTCGCGTGAATGTGAAAGCAACACGGACTCGGGTGCGCGCTTGTTCAGGAAGAAAAGTGACCTGCCCATGCGTTTTAGCTGATTATGATGTGTTTAGTTAAAACACATGTAAGGGATGATAGTGTTGATGATTTACCTTGGATAAGAGCGAGAGTGAGCCTGCAGTGTATTTGCGCATAGCGCGTGGAATCAGGACAACAGATTAATGAAAATCCACTGTCTCCTCAAAAGAGTTTGTTTGCAAGCAGCAGAAAGCCACCTTATGCAACACACACACACACACACACACACACACACACACACACACACACACACAGTAAACCTGTGTTGTTCACTCTGTAACACCAAATTAATAAAAAACACAATATATTGACTCGCGTTCGGTTTTCTATCATGCGCCGTACTGCACGTTTGCGATGACGTAAGATGCACGCAAACGCACCAGGGTTCGATAGAATCAAGTTGAGTCCAACCAGACCATCGCTGCAGGGGGGCGCCGGGAACAAACGCGCTCGGGCTCGGACCGCAGCAAACGAGCCCAGTGTCAAAGCAGCCTTAGTGCGGTGCATTTGAATAAGTGTGAACGCTGCCATCTGAACCCTGGTGCCACCAAACAAGAGGACCGAGACGCTGAAAAGATGAGACTCGATCCACTTCCAAACGAACTCCGGAGCGGTTCGACTCAAATATGAACACAACACGGACCAAAAACATCTAAACTAAAACCAGGACTTGATGTCACAAGATGCGACCTTAAAAAGGACAAAATGCTCAAGCATGCCTGTTTTTTCTCATCATAGTCGTGATGTTGCCCATCACAGTTCAGTTCAGGATCAGAACCGGGTCTCCTGTAGCGGCTTTCCTGTACCGGGTCTCCTGTAACGGCTTTTCTGTAGCTCAAACAGTAGAGCGTTGGCGCTAGCAACGCCAAGGTCATGGGTTTGATTCCCAGGGAAAGCAAGAACTGACAAAATGTGAAATATGTACCTTGAATGCAATGTTAAGTTGCTTTGGATAAAAGCGTCTGCCAAATGCATAAATGTAAATCCTCACAGCAGATCTTCATTTGTGTGACGGAGGGATTCCTGACACTGTTTTGACTACTTTACACAATATATAAGCTCTTCACGAGTTCTCAGCTGGTCAAAATACCATCATATGTTGCTACACACATACAACGAGCGCTTTTATCCCAGAACACAGCATTGTTTTGGATGTTCGGTAAGTTTTGTCGTGAAATATACGCAATAAAAGCCGACCAATCAGGTTGTGAACATCTCCATATTCCTTTAGGTTCAGTATCTTTAGTTTCGGTGTTGAAATGCCAATGTGAACGCTAAGCGGACCAGGACTAAATGTTTTTATTTTTGGTCCGGACCAAATAAACCAAGTGAACCGATCTACAAGTGTGAACACAGCCTTAGTCTAAACACCTAGGTTGAGATGTTATACCAGACTGACCTTGACCTCATCAGAGCGATTAATCTCACTGGTTAACCATGAGGACTAACCATACTTACAGTATTACTCATTTTGAGAAGTACTTCTCTGAGAAAGTGTGATCAGTTGAGAACGCAAACTTACAAAACTACGAGCTATCGAGCATCTGACAGAGACGCCATAGTGTTTTTTAATGAACTCGACTGATTGAGTCAAAACCAGGATGGAAGGAATGTTATGGATGAATAACTGGATAAAAACATGATTATATAAATTATCCCTTCAATGAGAGGAAACAATGCTTTTAAACAGGCCAGTGTCTGTAGCCTATTTTTATGATGGCCTTGCTTTTAAGTAGACCTCAATGTAATTTCAACAAGGTTTCATCAGCCCGGCCCAGGCTGTTTGTTGCTAATCCGATATGTTTTTCCCAAACACCTGCTACGTCCCTCAGACAGCGAGCAGTGGACCTCACCGACTGGATGGGAGATGAATTTCAGTTAATGCACGCATTTAAACCCAGCAAAACAATCACACTCACCGCAACGCAGCTAGAGGAGGTGAAGTGAGTGGCGCTAGGCTAGTCTCCCGGGCTCGCGTGTGTCTCCTCGGCCTATGTCAACAGCCGTTTAACCCGCTAGACTGGAACCCGATCCACCCCGGGCCTCCAGCTCATTAACCTGAAACACCGTGGATTGGTCTGCGAGAGTGTGGCTCCAGTTACTGCGCTAATGTTATTTCACCGCTAACATCAAAGCCAGCGGATGTTAGCGTGTTGGACAAATAGCTTGTGCTATTTGCCCTAATAGCCAGTGGTGGTGATGTGTGTATGTGTGTGTTTAAGTAATGCGCTCTTTTGTATGTGTGTGTGAAAGGGAGGGATATTATTCGAGTTTACAGGATGCAATTTTCTTTAATATAAATGTCCTAATCTAATTTAGCGGCAGGCGCGCGCTTTAGCTCCCAGCACTCGCCGAGTGTGTGTTTCTGCTGACTATCTGCTTTGGCAATTTCCACGGATGAGTGGCTCTCTGGGAGTGCATTATGCATCACTCTCACTTGCTTAAAGATTACGTGTGCGCTGGAAAGGCATTACACAAACAAGGAAATATGCCTTTGATTAAAATATCTTTTATCTTTTTATTGATTAAAAGGCACAGTTTGGTAATAGAGTGCGTCTGCCCCTCCTTCTGGATCTTATGTTTTTATTACCGCTTTTTTTTATTTTATTATTTCTCATAGTCTGTTCGCCTAATTGGTTTTATCTCCACTAGAAGGAAGTGCTTCTGGGCAATACGGTATGGAGTGTGCCATACTTCAGACAATATTGTTCAAAAACACATATCTGAAAGCCAATTCTTTTTGGCCTTTGTGGTACTTGAAATATGTTTTAAATATAAAAATCTGCAACAAAATCTCCAGAAAGCTAGCCTGTCTCTCATCAGTGCCATGCATGGCGTGTTTAGCTTTTTGCTTATGGTTCAGACGTGCTTCTGTGGCAAGTCAATTCTGTCTTATAAAGGCTGAAAAGTACTAAGTATATATAAAATATAAGGTCATCATTTCTCAATCACTCAATCGTCGACTAAAAATTCATGTTCCATTGTGAAAAAGAAGTGTGTGTAATCATTTTTAATGTGCACTTGTTGTGTACTTCAAATCTTAAAAGTATATATGTAATACTTGCCGACAGGGTTGCCAGGTCTGTGCAACAAAAGTAATAATGTATTTGTAATAATTGTAATAATGTCATATTAAAAGTTAAGTACATTTTAAATCATTGTGTTTTAATAATCATGCTTTAAAAAAGCACACTTCATTATCATTTTAACTGTGTTCAATGTGTTATTTGATCTAACATTTAAAGTTGATATATTTTAAATGCACTAAATTGTAACTTCATCATTACAAATGTGTAACTAAGTAATATTTAAATACATGACATCTGAGTTTCTATAGAAATGACATTATATATTTCAGTTTACCACAAATGTTTGTCAGTACATTCGGCTGTACACTTTAACCATATTTCAAAGACAATAGAAGTAATTATGAGTTCTACTAATTGCATTTAATATAAACTATATACATTTTTATTTAATTGTAAATAACATGCAAATAAATGTCCAAAACATTACATTCACAAATAATAATAATAATAATAATAATAATAATAATAATAAATCAATAATCAAATGCCTTTCTGTTTCTTTCTGCTTGTGATGTTGTTTTCCTTTCTAAAATGATGTCACTTCCTGGAAGATGATGTAATTTAAGGAATATTACAAAAGACTAACAGTACTGAGAATCATATATTTTTTAAACATTTTTTTAAATATATTTTATTTAAAGATTTTCACATTTTACAAAGCAAATCAGTAACAAATAAATAAAGTAAATTCAAAAATAACAGGACTGAGAATGATATTGACTGCAAAACCAATGTATTAAGAGAAACAAGAAAATGTGTTTTGTTTTGATACATTTTGATTAAAGTCCCCCGTGGTGAAAATCCAGCTTTTAATGTTGTTTATGTGTCTATGTGGTGTTTTTAATATGCTTTAAGACAAACCATGTGTAAAAAAGTCGACACCATTGCTGAGTATTTTCTCCTTAAAACTGCAGTGAACCAAAGAAAACACGCTTTGAAATCGCTGGTGTTTCTGACGTCACAAACTACCTTGTAACCAATCAGATCAACGTGTGATCGTCAACCAGTGGATCTCTGAGCTGAGTGAGTGAGTGGAGGCGGGGCTCATTTGCATATTCATAGAACTGCGCATACTAAATGAGGCGAGGGTGTGTAGAGGGACATTCAAGATATTTTAAGGAATGAAGAATTTTTTTTGCTAGGAAAAAAACGTTTAAATATGTCTTTTGGGTGATCAAAGATGAGTTTTAAGGGATAAAATTATACAGGGGGAATATTATTAATAACAAAAAAGGTAATTGCGACTTTTTATCTCACAATTCTGATTTTTTTTTTTTTCTCAGAATTGCGTTATATAAATAGACAATTGTGAGTTAAATTTTGACTGAAACTGGGAGTTTGATTGACAGGTGATCTAACCAATCATAATCCACAATTTTTGTCCAACAAAGCAGTCAGGAAAGTTAGTAGATTAACGTTGGAGGATTTGAACTTGAAAAACGGTGTGTACTGACGTCTTTCCGCGGTTAAAACATTCCTTCTTATGTTCATTCATGTTTATTTGATGCTATAAATGAACTAGAAGGAAGAGATGAACGGTTCACGAGCAGCTTTAACTGAGCGATCTGTCACAACACATTAAAGAGACACAAACGCTATTTATTGTTTAAATTTCTTTAAAAAATGGCCAAATTTGAAAGGTGAGACTTTGTTTCATATCAAAAGTACCCTGGTCTGTCCTGTCTGTCAGCATGTTGTCAGTGCTCTGTATAATTGTGAAATTCTACAGTATAAAAATGTATATATATATGAAGACATATTTGATGGGCAATGGAAACGCAGGAATGACTCAACTGACTCACAATAACAAAGACATTCAAGTGGCATTCGAAGAAACCTTCCCACACTGAGCTGGCTGAAAACCTCGAGGAGGAGAGAGCAGATGAAAACACTGGCTGGTGTCTGAGGAAGAGAGATGGGCCGTTTGAATGAGAACAGATGGAGATGTGCTCTTTAATTAACCCGACAGAATCAGGAGGCTGGAACCAGGCCTCAGCCCATGAATAACACCCGAGACGCCCGCGCAGGAGAGTTATCGGACTGTCCCCTCGCAAACGCCGCCTGAAATCCCTTTCCCCTTGCGTGCCTGCTATTTTATTTCTCATTAGCGTGAGGCAAACTGCTGGGGGATGAAATTTGCTAACAGGAATTAAAAGTGCATTAACACATTGGGGAGTTTCATTTCTGCTAATAGTTTTATTAGTGCTTTGACCTTTCAGTTCATTAGAGGGGTTGATAGGGGAGAAAAAGAGAGAGGAAGGTGAGAGACGAGTGTTTAACACGCAGGGTTACGGCACCGGGAGTCCAGGGTGGCACAGATGTCTTAATTGTGATGCCCTATGTGTGTCAGATGATAAAGAAAATGTCTTTTGGACCCCATTAAGTCACTAAAGGTTCTGTAAGCAATGCGAGGCGTTCTAGAACTCCTTCCAGACTTGGCAACTTAATTAGACACGCTATCTCTGTATATTTATCTGTCAAGCAGAAGCATAGCAAGCATCTGTTTCCAAGCGCTGCGTTGATCTCTTTTTTCCCTTTGCCGATGTATCCCTTTTAGGACGTTTGGCTGTGTAAGCCGTTGCTGACAGATGAGAAATTGTGAACATTTTGCCCCCCTCCAAACTCATGGAAATCGCTTTCTTCATCTATCACACCTCCAGCTTCCGGCTTCCCATATATGGACCGCTCAATGAAAACGTGCAAAATTATTTACGGGGCGAAAAGGCATGAGAAGCCTTCTGATTGGCTAAACAAACAATATGACCGTGCAACCACTTTTTATACTGTTTGCTGTCACTGAGATCATCATGACATCTATTCCACAAAAACTTCACTGCATCTTAAAACCAGCAAAACAATTTTTCTAAATCATATTTCTTTTCAGGTTTATGTGACAGGCACAGTTTCACCGTGAGCCGCATCTCATTGATGATACTGCAGTGAATTGTATTTTGGATTGTCACATAAATACAAAGCAAAAACAGTTATTTTTAGAGTATTTATATATAAGAATGCACAGATACAGTTTCATGGGCATTAAGAAAAAATAAGGGATGGTAAATTCACCTCTCTCCACTTGAGGCGATGGCTGCGTCTGAAATCGCATACTCTCTTCATACTCTTCTGCTCTCTCATCGTATTTATTTTGAATAAGTACTGTATAACTTCACAACCGCTAAAAAGGTGTGTTCTATAAAGTATGAATGTGTGTAATATGAATGTAATTCGGACGTACTTCATCCACCATGTTGTCATTATCATGTGACCTACCAGGGGCAGTTATTGGTTAGTGCTGCTGCTGCCGCTTCACCGCCATTCATAAATCTTCTCCTGTGGCCTTATGAGATAGTTAAGTGTCCATTGTATGAACACTGTTGATAATTGCTGCTGTTGCTGTTGGTTATTGCTGCTGCTGCAGAGCAAGTGCAGGACTTATAGGACATGCTGCTGCTGCTGCACATACAGCATACATGAATTACCTGTAGCAGATCTATACAGGTGGATCTGGAGAAGGTAGAGGATTTCTGAAAGCGAGCTGCAACTACTGTTGCTTATTGCTGTTGCTGCTTTTGGTTATTGCTGCTGCTGTTATTGCTGCTGCTGCTGCTGCTGTTATTGTCACTGCTGCTGTTATTGCTGCTGCTGTTATTGCTGCTGCTGCTGCTGCTGTTATTGTCACTGCTGCTGTTATTGCTGCTGCTGTTATTGCTGCTGCTGCTGCTGCTGTTATTGTCACTGCTGCTGTTATTGCTGCTGCTGTTATTGCTGCTGCTGCTGCTGTTATTGCTGCTGCTGCTGCTGCTGTTATTGCTGCTGCTGCTGTTATTGCTGATGCTGCTGCTGCTGCTGTTATTGCTGATGCTGCTGTTATTGCTGCTGCTGTTATTGCTGCTGCTGCTGCTGCTGCTGTTATTGTCACTGCTGCTGTTATTGCTGCTGCTGTTATTGCTGCTGCTGCTGCTGTTATTGCTGCTGCTGCTGCTGCTGCTGCTGTTATTGCTGCTGCTGCTGCTGTTATTGCTGATGCTGCTGCTGCTGCTGTTATTGTCACTGCTGCTGTTATTGCTGCTGCTGTTATTGCTGCTGCTGCTGCTGCTGCTGTTATTGTCACTGCTGCTGTTATTGCTGCTGCTGTTATTGCTGCTGCTGCTGCTGCTGCTGTTATTGTCACTGCTGCTGTTATTGCTGCTGCTGCAGAGCAAGTACAGGACTTATAGGACATGCTGCTGCTGCTGCACATACAGCATACATGAATTACCTGTAGCAGATCTATACAGGTGGATCTGGAGAAGGTAGAGGATTTCTGAAAGCGAGCTGCAACTACTGTTGCTTATTGCTGTTGCTGCTTTTGGTTATTGCTGCTTTTGGTTATTGCTGCTGCTGTTACTGCTGCTGCTGTTATTGCTGCTGCTGCTGCTGTTATTGTCACTGCTGCTGTTATTGCTGCTGCTGCAGAGCAAGTACAGGACTTATAGGACATGCTGCTGCTGCTGCATAAATGTCATACATGAATTAACGTAGACTAACCATGTTCCGTACACTTTTCGCCTTTCACCGCACGTCAACGGCCACTCCTCTGTTGTTGAGAGGCAGACATGCTTGTGTGAGTGCTTATTCTCTGGGGAAATTCCTATTGGAGGATATATTCTTTGATTGATGTCTTTTGGACCAATAGTATTTGAGAAAAGTGGGATAAAGTCCCTCCTCCGCCTGGGTTCGGAGCTCACAGACGTTAACGGTGTTCCGTACAGGCTGCCAACGGTGTTCCGTACAGAGTGCATACCTTGATTTCAACTGCAAAAATTGACTTTAAAATTATCATTTGTGAGCTGTTTATTTATTTTAATTGTCTATTAAAGAATGATTATTTTAAATATTAAAATATTATGAATATAAGCATCACTGCACGCAGTCTGTGTTGACAGACGTGCTGCATCTCTGCTGCCTGTCTCAGTGCGAGAGTGGCGCCAAGCGGCCATCGTCCGGAATTTACGTTTAAAAATTCCCATTTCAAAGCAGTTATTCAATAAAAGGTAATATATTTAATGATTTGTGATAACATAATAATCATTTCATGAAGACTTTAGTACTGTGAGAAGCATTAATCCAATTGAAATGTACATTTTCACCGCTGTAATCGTCTCCCCACCTAAAGCTAATATCTGGGCTGCAGCTTGCCTACCCTCCATTAGCAGGCGCAGTGGGCGCACCTAACAAACTTACTGAAATCTCTCTGAAACAAACGGCGGGGGATTCTCTTTCTTGGTCAGGGATAAAAGAGGGAGAAATGATGATTGCACACATATATAGTTTATGTATAACCTGTTAGTATTTATTCAGCGATCGGCCGGAAAAGGTCATCTGTACGGAACATCGTTGTTGTACGGAACATGGTTAGTCTACGTTACCTGTAGCAGATCTATACAGGTGGATCTGGAGAAGGTAGAGGATTTCTGAAAGCGAGCTGCAACTACTGTTGCTTATTGCTGTTGCTGCTTTTGGTTATTGCTGCTGCTGTTATTGTCACTGCTGCTGTTATTGCTGCTGCTGTTATTGTCACTGCTGCTGTTATTGCTGCTGCTGCTGCTGTTATTGTCACTGCTGCTGTTATTGCTGCTACTGTTGGTTATTGCTGCTGCTGCTGTTATTGCTGCTGATGCTGTTATTGCTGCTGCTGCTGTTATTACTGCTGCTGCTGTTATTGCTGCTACTGCTGTTATTGCTGCTGCTGCTGTTATTACTGCTGCTGCTGTTATTGCTACTGCTGCTGCTGCTATTACTGCTGCTGCTATTGCTGCTGCTGTTTTTACTGCTGCTGCTGTTAATACTACTGCTGCTGCTATTGCTGTTATTGCTGCTACTGTTGGTCATTGCTGCTGCTGTTATTGCTGCTTCTGCTGTTGGCTATTGCTGCTGCTGTTGGTCATTGTTGCTGCTGTTGGTTATTGTTGCAGCTGTTGGTTATTGCTGCTGCTGCAGAGGAAGTACAGGACTTGTAAGACATGCTGCTGCTGCTGCATAAATGTCATACATTAATTACCTGTAGCATATCTACACAGGTGGATCTGGGGCAGGTGGAGAATTTCTGAAAGCGTGCTGCAACTGCTGTTGGTTATTGCTGTTGCTGCTGCTGTTAGTTATTACTGCTGCTGCTGCTGGTTATTGCTGCTGATGTTGGTTACTGCTGCTGCTGCTGGTTATTGCTGCTGATGTTAGTTACTGCTGCTGCTGGTTTTTGTTGCTGCTGTTGATATTGCTGCTGCTGTTGATATTGCTGCTGCTATTGGTTATTGCTGCTGCTGTTGATATTGCTGCAGCTGTTGGTTATTGCTGCTGCTGCTGCAGAGCAAGTAGAGGACTTGTAAGACATGCTGCTGCTGCTGCACAAACAGAATACATTAATTACCTGTAGCAGATCTATACAGGTGGATCTGGAGAAGGTGGAGGATTTTTGAAAGCGTGCTGCAACTGCTGTTGGTTATTGCTGCTGCTGCTGCTGCTGTTGGTTATTGCTGCTGTTATTGCTGCTGATGTTGCTTATTGCTGCTGCTGCTGGTTATTGCTGCTGCTGTTGATATTGCTACTGCTGGTGATATTGCTGCTGCTGTTGATATTGCTGCTGCTGTTGATATTGCTGCTGATGTTGGTTACTGCTGCTGTTATTGCTGCTGATGTTGCTTATTGCTGCTGCTGGTGGTTATTGTTGCTGCTGTCGATATTGCTGCTGCTGGTTATTGCTGCTGCTGCAGAGCAAGTACAGGACTTGTAAGACATGCTGCTGCTGCTGCACAAACAGCATACATGAATTACCTGTAGCAGATCTATACAGGTGGATCTGGAGAAGGTAGAGGATTTCTGAAAGCGAGCTGCAACTACTGTTGCTTATTGCTGTTGCTGCTTGTGGTTATTGCTGCTGCTGTTATTGCTGCTGCTGCTGCTGCTGTTATTGTCACTGCTGCTGTTATTGCTGCTGCTGCTGTTTTTGTCACTGCTGCTGTTATTGCTGCTACTGTTGGTTATTGCTGCTGCTGCTGTTATTGCTGCTGCTGCTGTTATTACTGCTGCTGCTGTTATTGCTGCTACTGCTGTTATTGCTGCTGCTGTTATTACTGCTTCTGTTTTTACTGCTGCTGCTGTTATTACTACTGCTGCTGCTATTGCTGTTATTGCTGCTACTGTTGGTCATTGCTGCTGCTGTTATTGCTGCTGCTGCTGTTGGCTATTGCCACTGCTGTTGGTCATTGTTGCTGCTGTTGGTTATTGTTGCAGCTGTTGGTTATTGCTGCTGCTGCTGCAGAGGAAGTACAGGACTTGTAAGACATGCTGCTGCTGCTGCACAAATGTCATACATGAATTACCTGTAGCAGATCTATACAGGTGGATCTGGGGCAGGTGGAGAATTTCTGAAAGCGTGCTGCAACTGCTGTTGGTTATTGCTATTGCTGCTGCTGTTAGTTATTATTGCTGCTGCTGCTGCTGGTTATTGCTGCTGATGTTGGTTACTGCTGCTGCTGTTGATATTGCTGCAGCTGTTGGTTACTGCTGCTGCTGGTTTTTGTTGCTGCTGTTGATATTGCTGCTGCTGTTGATATTGCTGCTGCTGTTGGTTATTGCTGCTGCTGTTGATATTGCTGCAGCTGTTGGTTATTGCTGCTGCTGTAGAGCAAGTACAAGACTTGTAAGATATGCTGCTGCTGCTGCACAAACAGCATACATTAATTACCTGTAGCAAATCTATACAGGTGGATCTGGAGAAGGTGGAGGATTTTTGAAAGCGTGCTGCAACTGCTGTTGGTTATTGCTGCTGCTGCTGCTGCTGTTGGTTATTGCTGCTGATGTTGGTTACTGCTGCTGATGTTGCTTATTGCTGCTGCTGCTGCTGCTGCTGCTGGTTATTGCTGCTGCTGTTGATATTGCTGCTGCTGTTGATATTGCTGCTGCTGTTTATATAGCTGCTGCTGTTGATATTGCTGCTGCTGTTGGTTATTGCTGCTGCTGCTGGTTATTGCTGCTGATGTTGGTTACTGCTGCTGTTCTTGCTGCTGATGTTGCTTATTGCTGCTGCTGCTGGTTATTGTTGCTGCTGTCGATATTGCTGCTGCTGCTGCTGGTTATTGCTGCTGCTGCAGAGCAAGTACAGGACTTGTAAGACATGCTGCTGCTGCTGCACAAACAGCATACATGAATTACCTGTAGCAGATCTATACAGGTGGATCTGGAGAAGGTGGAGGATTCCGAAAGCGTCCTGCAACTGCTACAGCAAATGGTGACGAAGTATTTCAAGGTTGAGCATGCAAGCTCACCAGCTGTGCCCTATAGATAACGATGTGATTGCAAGCAGATTGAGATAAGGACCTATTAGTCTGCGCCATCTAGAGTTTCATGACATAAATTTGTATTTCAGACCAGCAAACACTAAGTATAAAAATGCTTGGTTTGTTATAGTCAGTAACACTATAACAACTTAGTCCACAATCTCCCTGTAATAACTCCAGGAGTGCACCAGCACATATAGCAGAGCTAACAGACATGCACTAGGTTTTTATGGTGTCTGTTATATGAGATCCCTAATATACTAACCTCTAACTAATGATTTTGTGTTTACGTTTTCTCTCAAGGCTGTTTTCATTGGAGAAGACATGTTACAATGCAATTTGCTTTAGACTGTTGGAGGTAATTAGCACCTTAAAAAAATTAAATAACATTGACGTGAGGATCAATGAGCTTGATCTATTGTGAAATTAATCCTGCTATCGACAAAACATGGAAACCATACAATTAAAAGAATGAGAATAGAAAAAGAGGTCTAGACAAGAGCCAGCCCAATGAGAAATAGGATGCTTTTTATCTCACTGGTTCAATGTGTAGAAATCCTTTGAAAGCTTTAATTAATCCATGCATTATTAATGAAGACTGCAGTGAGAAGCTTAGGATTATGTGCAAAGGGAAAGGAAACACAATTAGTGATATCAGCCTAATGATTTTTACATGCCACTGACCACAATGTATTTATTGTCAATCTGAACTAGGCTTAAATGGGCTTGTTTTGTCTATGGACGTGTGTTTGTGTTGGGTGTATGAATGAAGTGTTTGTTTCTTAAGATATTTGTCTCTGTGGCCATTTTACAGTGTTTGGATCACTTAGTCTAATGGCGAAGTTAAGTTTGTCTTTGAAGATAAAAGAAAAGCTGTTTATATATACAGATGAACCGATGTTATCGGACAAGCATAATAGATATACTGTATGGCAATGTTAAAATGTATGTGCAATTGGATTTGAACCTAAATTTATTGGATGTTATCCTATTTCAAAAGAGCAAAACAAATCAGTGATTTATAAAGGCAGAAACTGACGTGAAAATGTTACTATGTGTACGTCAATTGAAGAGCATGCATGCAAACCTTTGAATGCGTGTGTTTTATAAATCGTTCATAGGAACGATTTGGAAACTTTTGTACGTTCATATTTAAGATCACTACACAAACATCTTTATAAATGAGGTGCTAGATTTTTACATTGCGTACTGCTCTGCGATTGCACCATTCTTGAAGAATTCAGAACAAACTTGTTTTAGTGTTCAAGGCTGGCAAAAACATATTCATCTCCATATGAAACCTACGCGACAATGTGATCAGCTTTAGCCTATACGTGTGTTGTCTGCCACGATAGAGGGAATTGTGGGTAATATTTTTGTCCACTCTCCTCGGTTCGCTGGCCATCCAGTGGGAGTGTAGTGGCTGAAAGAGAAAAGGAGGAAGAGGAAGAAGGATTGCCTTTCAAGGGTTATGAGCCATTAAATCACGGCCAGGAAATCTCAAGGTTCCTCAAGAGTGCTGCACAAGGAATCTTTGGCCCCAAGAAATATTGTTTATGGTTTAAAAGCCTCGCCGATGGATTTATAAAAGAAACATTCATCATGACAAAAAAATGGAAGAAAACATTCCTGAAATAAATACTCACTCTATAGGTATACTTGTCACCTGGACAGCACAATAACAAGTGAATTGGAAGGAAGATCCTTCATCGGTTGGCAACTGGCCTCAGATGGTCCGAGAGGAACTCTGACTCTGGTGAAAGGAAATCAGGAGGTGCATCTGGAAAACCATAAACCAAAGCACTGAACAAATTAGATGCCCCATCAGTTTTGCCACACCATAATTTTGAGGGTAAAACTTCAGTTTAGAGACGTACGGATTTTATCCCATGTAATATGAACATCTTAAATCAGTCAGTTTCCAGACTGGGATAATCAGTATTTTCAGCTCATGATCCCATGAGGTCTCTGGGAACATCTTTGAGACCCTTACCCTGCCGCTTTTCAAACCTGTCCCGGAGGACTACCAGCCCTTTCCCTTATCAGACACACTCAATTCAGGTCTTGCAGTAAATACCTGATGAGCTGTTTCAGATGTGTTAGATGACTGAGACCAACAGAATATGAAGTGGTGGGGTCCTCCAGGACTGGATTGAGGAGCACGGCCTTATCCTATGCTAGGTAACAAAGGGGGATTTGGTTAAAAAAGAAACTTTTGATAGCCTAACTCAGTGTTTCCTAACCCTGCTCCTGGAGGCACACCAACAGTGCACAATCTGAATGTCTCACTTATCTGATCAATCCATTTCAGGTCTTGGAGTGTCTACTAACGACGAGTCGAATCAAGTGTGTTTGATTAGGGAGAATTTGAAAGTGTGTACTGTTGGTGGACAGGGTTGGGAAACACTGGCCTATGATGAATCAGGTTGGTTGAGTCTTGGGCCACACAGCCTGAGGTTTTGCAGACCCCTTAGAGAACCAGTCTGTTTATAATCTAGTCCTGATTATTTGAAAATCCAAGAAATCACAGATTTTCACAGGAATTTCTTAGCTGTTTAATCAGAATACTGTATTTAGTACATAGTGTTTGTTTGAAATGTAAAGGATTATCAATGATTATGAGATTATCTTTTATTTTACTTTAGAGGTCAAGACACATCAAACCGGTCGGCATCAGTCAATGTTGGGCCATTTTTGGACCCATATTGCCGGCTTTTTGGACAATTGAACATGTTCAATTGGTGATGGAGCCTGTCTGTTGGAGAGATCCCTCTGACTGGCTGTTCAGCAAGAAAAACGGAAGTGAACAATGCAAGCAAACAACAAAGTCAAGAGGGCACATAAGACGAACATATTCAGAATAAGCTATTACGAATCCATCTGTGTCGAGCGAGATTGGTGTGAAAATGGCTTTATGGGCAGTCCTAGCTCTTCCAGTTTCCCTTTTTTAATGATGAATACAGACTACTGCCACCTGCTGGTATGGAGAGTTATTCTCTCTCTTGCAGGCGCAGAATGTACGAGCTAGTTGGCTGTGTTCAAGCGCAAATTTTTGGCTACAACAGTCGGATTTCATCACTGATGTCGTTTTGGTGTGTCTAGGCCTTTGCAATATTTTGTTTATGAATCTTAAAAAATGTGGTCACTACTATTAGGGTTGTCAAAATGGCTGAAAAACGAAAATTTGAATTTTATACCTAAATATTACTAATATTTGAATTATATTCAAATTTATATTTAAATTTAAAAAGCATAATTTCAATTAGGAGGAAAAACGTTTTTGGCTTGTCTCCTGAGGCCACAAGAGGGCGCAATGAGCAAAATTGTTTATTCAAAGCAAAGAAATAACATGACTGTCTATACAAAAAAAAGTGCATAATGTTTAAACTAACATTTATAAATCAAATATAATTCCGTAAATTGCATGAACAATTATGAACAAAACCGCATCTTGTTTTTTTGCATATTAAAAACATGAAATTCAGTGGATTTGGAAAAAGACCTACAAAGCGTTGAGACACGAGTGCAACTGTCAAAGATCTTCTCTGCATTGAGCTTCTCTGTTTCTGCAATGTTTTGAATGAACAACGCAGCAATGCCACATTAAGTGGGTTAATCTGGATAGCTGACAAAAACTTAAAAACGCAAAAACTCTTTTATCATCCTCACAAGTCTGCCTGACGCCAGTTTTGGGGAAAGGTACTTTGAGAAAAGTTATGCATTACAGTATTGCGTAGCTCCCTTAAAAAGTAACTAATTGCATTACTTAGTTACTTTTTAAGAAAAGTAATGTGTTATGTTACTTTTGTGTTCTTTTTTCTCAGCTGGGCTGGGCTTCTTTTTTTTATAACAGAAAAGTTTATTTTTGGGCAAATGTAAAGGCCCTTTCACACCAAAATCGAAATAAAAAGGATGAAGTAAATACAAATTCACATCTGTACAGTAGAGGGCGCCGCTCAAGCAAACCTTTCAGCTGTGCTGCCATTCTGGATTGCAGAAGAATCGGATGCAGGAGAAGAAATTTTAGTACTTCACCAACAAAAACAAAAAAATCAAAAGTTATTCTTGCTTATGGTTTAACTTAATCATCGAAGGTAAGTCAAGTCAAGTCACCTTCATTTATATAGTGCTTTTAACAATATGTATTGTTTCAAAGCAGCTTTACAGTGATAATAGGAAATTAAAGTGTTTTCGCTTTACAGCAGCTCTAGAATAAAGTTATTGTCCAGCTAAAGTTAGTTTTAATTGATTCACGTCTGTTGCAAAGATCATTAGTTATTAACTTTGGGGCCGCTAACATGACACCGTTCTAACAGAAAACTCTTAATGCGATCTGAACCGCTCATCTGCACGACAACAGTGCCTGGCGGCTCGAGAACGCAAACCATGAAATATGTCCAAGGTGCAAGCGTTGATTTTATTTGTTGAAAAACGTATCATCTCTGCGTAAACTTCAAAAACAGAAATCTGCGAAAACGGTGATGGTGTACACATGCATGCACGCGCTCAGTCTATAGGTATGCGCATTTGAATATATGCTGTATGTGCGCAGGCACTTAGTCTCTCTGTACAAATTGACCTTACCAAATTACTTGTCTGGCCTTAAAAATTCATAATACAGAATTTTTTGTCACTTCTGCATATCAATGTGAACTGGAAGCATTTTGACAACGTTTTATCTGTAGAGAGATAAAGGGAAGGGAAGGAGGCCTTCACAGGGGAGAGACAAGTTGACACTTCAACACTGCGCTGTCGTCATGTTCAGGCGCAGGTCCTTCATCAGATCTGGAGTGTGTGTGTGTGTGTGTGTCCAGGCGCAGGACCTTCATCAGATCTGGAGTGTGTGTGAGTGTGTCCAGGCGCAGGACCTTCATCAGATCTGGATACGGCCTGGATCTGGCGGACTGCGGTAAACCTCTGGATAAACAGAGAGACTAATATTTGTGTAGATGCCATTCTTCTTATGATGTAACGAGTACATAAGGATTTATGGGAAGTGTTCCCGGTTCCGGCTGAACTAATCTATGCAGCCTAACATTGGATTATAGAAGTCTATAATGTGTTATGTGTATGCTAGGTCAAAGCAGCAAGTACATTGGTCAATAAAGTGATATTAAATGCATACAAATATTTGTTTTATTTAACATATTTAATTGTTGGAGGTTTGCCTAGTATTCTGATTTTGCATTTCACCAATTTTATTCTTGTAGAGGAATACTGAATTTTGTTTTGTACAAGTGAGATAAGTAAATGCATGCTCACATTTAGTCTAGAATTACAATAACCATCATGTTTACACACAACGGCTCTGCACTTCGATTTGTCTCAACATGGGGACAAGAGAGCTGTCAGTCAATAAATGGCAAAACAAAGTAACTTGTGTTATTATTTGAAAAAGTAACGTTTCGGTTACTCACGTAACCTCTGTTCTCTCTAGAAGAGGGAACGAGTATTGCGTAGTTAGCTTACGCTACGGGAAAGCCTTTCTTTCTCGAGATACTGAAGCCAAAAATTATCCTTAATTTTTATAATCTTGTCAACGCAGTGCGGCAGCCTGCAGACCTAGGGCAAGCTAACTAGCGTGCCCATTGGCTGCCCTGCGGCAACTGCAGCAGCCTACCGCTGAGCCCTTGGCGTGACGTCACGACCAATGAGCGCGCTTGGCGCGCTTAATGCGTCACAGCCCGCGAAAAGGGGTGTGGCTTAGCGTATATAAACAGGGCTCGGAGGCTGCTTCTCTGGTTTCTGTCGCATGAAGCGAAATGAGCTCGTGGCGCGAGCACGGCAGGCTACGCAATACTCGTTCCCTCTTCTAGAGAGAACAGAGGTTACGTGAGTAACCGAAACGTTCTCTTACGAGAGGTTCTCTCGTATTGCGTAGTTAGCTTACGCTACGGGAACGCCCTTGTCAACGCCGTGCGCGCCCAGCATCCACTGAATGAGTCCCAGGGAGAGCCCGGGGAACGTGATAGCGGAGAGCCGGGCAGCCCGAAGAGGGCTAGCGCCGTACATAAGCACACACTAGGGGGTTAGGAGCGGCACGGCCGGTCCTAACTGCCAATTCCCTGTATAGTGCAGCTCAACCAGTAGAGCTAAATCACACAACGTAGCCCGCGCACAGATAGTGGGCTGGCATACGCGAGACTTAGACTGATAAGACTTTCGCCTGCAAGGCGGGAACATCCAGGTTGTAAAACCTAACAAACGTGGAGGGGGAGGCCCAGCCTGCCGCTGCACAAATGTCATGAATGGGAATCCCGCTGGACCATGCCCACGACGAGGCCATGCCTCTAGTGGAATGAGCTCGAACGCCCAATGGGCACTGCAGGTCTTTAGACGCATAAGCAGCAGCAATAGCGTCCACTATCCATCTGGACAGGCTGTGTTTCGAGGCGGCGAGACCCTTGGTGCGCCCACCAAACGAAACAAAGAGCTGATCCGAGCGCCTGAAAGCGGCGGACCGTGAAATGTAGTTTCTCAACGCCCTGACCGGGCAGAGGAGATTACTATCGGCCTCGCTGCCGTGCGTCGGCAGGGCTGAGAGGGAAATGACCTGTGCTCTGAAGGGAGTGCCCAAAATTTTTGGAACGTACCCATGCCTCGGTCTGAGAATGACTTTGGAGTCATTAGGTCCGAACTCGAGGCACGCGGCGTTAACAGATAACGCGTGAAGGTCTCCCACTCGTTTGACTGACGACAGTGCTATCAGAAAAACGGTTTTGAGCGTGAGGTATTTCATATCCACAGTTTCCAAGGGTTCGAAGGGATGCGCTCTCAGGGCCTCCAAGACCAGAGAGAGATCCCACATAGGAACCGAGGGGGGTCGCGGGGGGTTCATCCTCCTGGCTCCCCTAAGGAAGCGGATGACGAGCTCGTTCCTTCCTAATGCGCGGCCCTGCTCAGAAACCGAGAGCGCTGAAATGGCCGCAACATAGACTTTGAGCGTGGAGGGGGACCTGCCCGCGTCCAGTAGCTCTTGAAGGAAACACAGTACTCGCGATACCCCACATGTCTGTGGATCGAGCCCCTTAGCAGTGCACCATGTGTTAAACACTGACCATTTCGACATGTAGAGCCGCCTCGTAGAGGGGGCTCTAGATTGTATGATCGTGTTCATGACCCCGTCTGGCAGATTAGCGTGTAATCGTTGAGGCTCCACGCATGCAGAGACCAGCGCTCTGGATGGGGATGCCATATCGATCCGCGTGCTTGAGAGAGGAGGTCTCTCCTCACCGGTATCGGCCAGGGGGCTGAGTCTGCCAGCTGTATTAGATCCGGGAACCAAGCTTGGTTCTCCCAGCATGGGGCTATGAGGAGCACTGAGTGGCGCGCTTCCCTGATTCTCTCGATGACCTGAGGCAGCAGAGAGACCGGGGGAAAAGCGTACAACGGGCCGCTGGGCCAGATCTGGGCCAGCGCGTCCTCGTTCTTCGAGAAGAACTCTGGGCAGTGAGCGTTGTCTTTTGACGCAAAAAGGTCGACTTTCGCTCTGCCGAACCGTCGCCACAGTGACTGGACTGTTTGGGGGTGTAGAGACCACTCCCCAGGGGGAACGTTGTCCCTGGACAGTCTGTCGGGGCCCTCGTTCAGGTGGCCAGGCACATGCGCGGCTCTCAGCGAGCGCAGAGAGTGCTGAGCCCACACGAGGAGGCGTTCCGCCAGGGTGCAGAGCATCTTTGATCTGACACCGCCCTGGTGATTCACGTAGGCCACTACCGATGTATTGTCCGTACGGACTAGAACATGGTGACCGTGGAGGAATGGGAGGAAGTGTTTGAGCGCTTTCTCGACCGCGAGCATCTCTAGACAGTTTATGTGTAGGAGATTCTCCTGGTCTGACCAGCGGCCATAGACCGGTCTGCCTTCGAAGAGCGCTCCCCAACCTAGGTTGGAAGCGTCTGTCGAGACAACTTTCCGGTGTGAAATCACTCCCATAGTCACTCCTGTGTGATACCATTCGGCTGCCAGCCAGGGCTGCAGGGCTGAAATGCATCCCTGATTCACTCTGACTCGCAAGCCGCCGGCCGCCCAGGCTCGGTGGGGCACGCGCATTTTCAGCCAGCGTTGGAGCGGGCGCATGCGCAGTAAACCCAGCTGGAGCACTGCTGCAGCTGAGGCCATATGCCCCAGGATACGCTGGAATGTCCTCAGCGGAACCCGGCTGCCTATTTGGAGGGATGCGGCGAGAAGGCGGATGCGGCGCGCGCGCTGCTCCGACAGTCTGGCCGTCATAGCCACCGAGTCCAGTTCTATTCCAAGAAAGGAAATTGACTGACGGGGTGATAGCGAGCTCTTGGTCCAGTTGACCGAGAGACCCAGCTCCTCCAGATGGCTGAGAAGCGCTGTTCTGTGAGACACAAGTTCCGTCTCTGACTGCGCTAGAATAAGCCAATCGTCCAGATAATTCAGTATTCGCATTCCCTGTTTCCTCAGGGGAGCGAGGGCCGTGTCCATGCATTTCGTAAATGTACGGGGTGCCAAAGACAGGCCGAACGGCAGGACTGTGTACTGATATACTCGACCCTCGAAGGCGAATCTCAAGAATGGCCTGTGACGGGGAGTTATCTGGATCTGAAAGTATGCGTCTTTTAGATCGAGAGAGATAAACCAGTCTCCTGGGCGAATCTGCGCGAGGATTTTTCTGGTTGTGATCATCTTGAACGGCCGTCTCATGAGGGCTTTGTTCAGATGTCTCAGATCTAAAATAGGTCTGAACGCTCCGTCCTTCTTGGGCACGAGGAAGTAGCGGCTGTAAAAGCCCGACTCGCTCAAAGAAGGATGAACCTGTTCTATAGCCCCTTTGCGCAGCAGCTTCGCTATTTCTGCTTGAAGCAAGTGCGCCGCTTCTGAACTCACTCTCGTCTCCGTCTGTGCTGTATAGCGCGGAGGGCGACGAGCGAATTGAAGCGAATAGCCGTGTTTTATAGTTTTCAGCACCCATTCTGACGCGCCCTGAATCGCTTCCCATGCTTCCGCATGCATAGCTAGGGGTCGAATGGTCTCTGGGCTCAGATCGCCGCGCTGCGCGGGATGGGGAGCCTGTATCAGAGAGAAAGGCGCGGCGCGCGCGCCGCTGGTGCTCGAACACGGGGGCTGGTAAACAGTATTGGCCGACTGTACAGCGTTCAGTAGCTCGGTCCCATCGGATGGAGCGTGATTTGCTGTCAAACAACCCAGGCGCGAGAGAGGCGTGGGGATTATCATGTCTACAAGTGAGTGCGCGTGCTCGTGAGCGGGCGCAGGGTTTACACTTATGACACGGCCAGTGTTTGGGAGCTTTAGAGGATCCGTGACCCAAGGTAACTGGCTGGCAGAGCGAGCAGCGGGTAGGTGTGAGCACAAGGTTGTGGGCACATTTCCTACATTTAATACTCGAGCGGCTTGCGACCGCTTTATGAGAGAGCGCTCTGTACGCGTTACCATGGGGACCCTGTTTGTGTGAAGCAGTGAGCACATGGGAGTGGGCACATTTTCTACACTTATAACACCCTCGGCTTGAGCCGCTGTTGCCCGGGGTAACCAAGTGGCAGAGCGAGTTACAGGTAGATGTGAGCACAGAGTTGTGGGCACATTTACTACACTTATTACTCGAGCGGCGTGTGACCGCTTTATGAGAGAGCGCTCTGAACGCGTTACCATGGGGATCGTGTTTGTGTGAAGCAGTGAGCACGTGGGAGTGGGCACATTTTCTACACTTACAACACCTTCGGCCGGAGCCGGAAAGCCCGAATTTACACTCTTTCTGAGATTTATTTGGGCCGCCGTAAAAACGGCGTTTGTGTGCAGGCGAGCGAGTGGTATTACTGGCTCGTTGGCTGCGGTGTAAGCTGCTGCAGTAGCCTGCACTGAGGGGACTGACAGAGCTGGGCGTTTTGATGGCGGTCCGGCCGCAGCGGGACTCAGCCATCTCTTCCTCCCTGCGGGTGCTAGGAGGACTTCGCGGGCTCAGACTTCAGCGTTATCTTGGGACGCGGACCCCGGGGGGGCGGCGGTCTGTGACGGCTGGTCGAGCGCGACCTAGGGCGGCCGCCCTGGCGTCGCTGCGAAGTGGTTGGTGGCCGAGACGAGCGCTGTGTGGAGCTGCGCGCAGGAGGCTGAGCTTGAGAGCGGCCTGCGGCTGGGCTCGAGCGGCGAGGCAGGAAGAGATTCATAGCCTGCGACGCCTTCTGCACTTCAGAGAAGCGGTCCACAATCCCGCTGACCGCAGGGCCGAAGAGGCCGGTGGGCGAGAGCGGGGCGTTGAGGAAGACAGCGCGTTCTGACTCACTCATATCCGCCAGCGTCAACCATAAGTGTCTGTCGATGACGGTGAGCGCGGCCATAGATCTGCCGATGGCTTGTGCAGCGGTCTTAGTAGCACGGAGCGAAAGGTCCGTCGCGCTGCGCAGATCTGTTAAGGCTGTATGATCCGAGCCCTTCTCGTCCAATTCGCGGAGGAGGTCGGCTTGCAGGATCTGAAGAACAGCCATCGAGTGCAGGGCAGAAGCAGCTTGGCCGGAGGCGGCGAATGCGCGGCCGGCGAGAGCTGATGTGGTCCTGCAGGCTTTAGACGGCAGGGCAGACTTTGAGCGCCATCTAGCAGACGGCGGGCAAAGGTGCGTTGCCACCGCTTCCTCAACGGAAGGGATGCCGGTATAGCCTTTCTCGGCGGCCCCGTCCACCTGGGAGAGAGCCGAGGAGACAGACGAGCGGAGTCTAGCGGAGAAGGGCGCGTTCCACGACTTCGACAGCTCCTGGTGGAGCTCAGGCAGGAAGGGTGCTGACCTAGAGGCTGGCGCTTGGCGGCGGCTAGGCAGAAAACACCCGTCGAGTCGGTTAGGCGCGGGCTCCTTGGGTGGGGACCAGTCCAACCCCAGTCGGTCGACCGCTTTGGTGAGGAGGCGGATAAGCTCCGCGTCGACACTGGAGCGGGACCTGCCAGACTCAGGAGTAGAGGAGGCGGAGCGGTGAGAGCCCGACCACTCCTCGCTGTCCGAAGCAAGCAGAGAGCAGCTGTCAGCGGCGTCATCTGCTTCATCCCCTGAGGCGACGGCAGTGCGGGCAGTAGCCGGCCGCTGCGCGTCGGTGAAGGGCGGGGGAGAAGGAGAAAGCGAGGCTCGCGGGAGGGGCTCCGGCGAGCGCTCAGCTATAACCACCGGCTCTGGAGGCCTTTGAGAGCGGCGTTTCTTCTTACGCGGCCCTGAAGAGGCAGCCGGGGAAGGTGGAGGATCGTCAAACATGGCGAGTCGAGCCCGCAGGGTCGACATCGGCAAGTCCTCACACTGTTCGCAGCCGCCCGAGGAGAGGGCGCGGGCTGCGTGGTCGAAGCCCAGGCAGAGAGCGCAAATCACGTGGCGGTCTCCATCGCTGAGCGGGGCTCTGCACGAGCCACAGGATGAGCGAGGCATTTGCAACAACGCCTCGCGCTCTTTTAGATGCAAAAGTGTGTCGCGGGGCGAACACACAAACACATACAAAACAGAGCAGTAAAGGATATGATCGCCGGATAGCGAAGCAGGCAGGGAAAGCTGAAGGCGGCGAAGGCGGCCGGCGTCCTCAGGCTGAGATCCTCGGCGTGCTGGTCGCTTGTTTCGACGGCGGCTTCCTCAGAGAGCAGCGATGCGAGAGCTTCGCTGAAAAGACAGAAATCAGAGAAGCAGCCTCCGAGCCCTGTTTATATACGCTAAGCCACACCCCTTTTCGCGGGCTGTGACGCATTAAGCGCGCCAAGCGCGCTCATTGGTCGTGACGTCACGCCAAGGGCTCAGCGGTAGGCTGCTGCAGTTGCCGCAGGGCAGCCAATGGGCACGCTAGTTAGCTTGCCCTAGGTCTGCAGGCTGCCGCACTGCGTTGACAAGATTATAAAAATTAAGGATAATTTTTGGCTTCAGTATCTCGAGAAAGAAAGGCTTTCCCGTAGCGTAAGCTAACTACGCAATACGAGAGAACCTCTCGTAAGAGAACTGATCTTTTGTTGTAAATTTAAAAGTGATGCGTTACTTTGCTAGTTACTTGAAAAAAGTAATCTAATTACTTAACTCGAGTTACTTGTAATGCGTTACCCCCACTAACACTGCCTGACGCACACCTAAAATTCGAATGCACCATTTTCGAATTTGAATGTGGATTTTTTATGTTAAATTAGATGAATATTTGAAATTCGAATTTTAATTTGACAGCTCTAGTCACAATAGACTGTTGTTGTAATGAAAAGGGAAGCGTGACAATGCTTCAAAATGTTTCCTTTTGTATTCCACAGATAGTGATAGCAACAAACTGGTGAGCCTGACGTCCAAATGGGAATTGAAATTGTAATCTACAGTGTTTGGTCTTTGATAAGGGGGCATTCATAAGGGATAAGGGTAACATTGTTGGACCCTGAGCTTGACCTTCCAGGAAAGAGGGTTTATTATTTAGCAAAAGTTCCACATGTAAATGAATAAAAGTGCAAAGTAGGTCTCCATGCCAGTTATACAAGTCTATAAGGAAAAAATAAGACCATCAGACCCCAGAAAAGAGTGAAAAGGAAACAAAAAAACATGAGGATTCAGGAGGTGGAGTAGAGCGGGCAGACAGATGGCTGTGTAAGTGAGAAAGACAGAGAGGGAGAGAGACAGAGATATTGCCAGCGTTGGGGCTTTGGGGGGTGGGACGGGCAGCAGGCAGATGTGTGTGTGATGGATGGTCCGGCCAGGCAAGGCCGCAGATAAGAGTGCAAACAAACTCGGTAATAAATGAACCGGCCCGAGCGGCGGTATTGAGGCTGGCTCCTCACGCCGTGATGCATGCCGAGGGGAGCCGCCGGCAATTTGTAATGGAGAAATGAGGGAGCTGTCAGAGGAATGAAGAGACAACACTCGGGAGAGGAGGAACAGGACGGGCCGGCGGGGGCCGGGACCGCTCTGTGTGTCCGCTCACCAGGGGGGTAATCAGGGCTACACGGGACGCTAATTCACCCCATAATTAGACTCGCTGTCACGCCGCATGTGTGTGTGTGTGTGTGGAGACCTGCAGAAGACGCAGAGGAGCTTCCAAGTGTCTTGTATCTTAAGAAAAGAGGGTTAGTTCACTGGACTGGATGTTTAAATTCAAGTGTATTGGCGGGGGAAGCAGACGGGACGCCCCGACAGCTCCCGCCACAGCTGGATTATCAGGCAATGATATTTGGTTTTACTTATCATGAGCCCAAAAGCTGCAACCTGAGTTATACATACAAATGTGTGCAAACGTTTTCACAGTCCCTGCAGGAATTGCATCATTTTTTAAAGAATAAGAGAGATACATTTTTTTTATTTATTTAGTTCAGCACTAATGAAAGTAATTATCAACAGATTTTTGCTAATTATATTGTCTTAAGGTGTCATAACATTTTCCATTGTGCGCCACATTATCTAAATCCAGCATTTCAGTAGGAATGAAAGCTGCTTGGTTTGAAAGTGACTCTTGACCTGTTTTGACTGCAATATTTTGCTGAAATGACTACAAGTTTAACTCTTTCCCTGCCAGCGTTCAAAAAAAAAAAAGAAAGTTTCCAGCCACCGCCAGCATTTTTGATCATTTTCACCAAAACAATTTCATGGCCTCCAGAATATTTTGCTGTGTGAATATCTGAACATGCAATATATCAAAAGAAAGAACAGCCTCTGCTTTTAATCAAACAAAAAAACAAACAAACATTTTATTCTACATTCATTCTTTTTTTTTCTTTTTTTTTTTACCAACACTTGAATGTGGGTAAGTTTCATTAAAAAAAAAAAAATCTACATATTGAACAAAAATCTGAGTAAATCGCATTTGGTCAAAGATTGGATTCAGAACGCTGATCAAAACACAGATGGAGTAGACGGAGTCCATCAACACCCCCAAAGTAGACATTTCATTGGGTAATGTTTGGCAGTTTTGATTTATATTACTTGTGCATAAGCAAATTCTATCGCTTGTTTCTTCTTCTTCTTCTCCTGTGTTTTGATCAGGACATTCAGTGCTCTTTCAGAGATGTGTAATAGCGCCCCCTACCATATAACAGTGAAAACATGGATTGCGGTAAAATTCAGTCAATGGGGGGAAAGAGTTAACATTCTGTGTCGCCTCTTCAAGCCGGCAAGTCTGATTGTAGTCTATGTGTGTGAATAAATTACTGAATTTGAAAGTGTTAAAATAATTTGTCTTGTAAAATGTTGTCAAATAGCTTAAAGTCCGCGTGAACTGGAAGTTGCATATGACACTTCTCCAGTGTTGTGTCTATTTCCGAGTGAAAAGGAATATTGAACAGAGGGCAGGGTTTTACTCTAGCGCTCCTCCTCTCCATCTCTGCTCATAGCAGACTAACGGTTTGAGGGGAGTGGTTAAGCGTTTCCCAACCTAAGCCGTCAAACCTACATCATCAGCCATTCCAGACCGGAAGTAACTTTTCAGACTTTGATTAAAGATTACGACGGCAAACTATTTTTTTCTGTGTATTAACTTGCATGGATTAATTTTTCACCACAAGACTAGTAATATGCGCTAACAAAGTAAATAGGGTCAATTTTGATTTCAGTTGGACTTTAATCATTGCCGTACTACATAAAATATTATGTTTTCATCTTAATTATCTTAAAAATAAAACAAATGTCTTATCCTAAAAGGTGTATGTGAATAGATGAAAATAATAATATAATTAATAAGTTAAAATTAGTTTTGCCATTTGATATACTGTATGTCCCTGTGTATTTATTTCAAATGCTTTTTTATTGGTGGACTTCATGTTTCAACTTCACCATATCTTGAGTTCAGCGGCTGCTGAGAAGAACAACTAAAGACTGTTAACATTGAAAATACTTTAAAAAGAGTTTCCACTCTGAGTTTCCATTCAGAGAGGGGAAGTGTGACCTATTCCCTCCTCGTCTGTCACTGTCAAAGGCCTCTACAAGAACTCAGAGGTGATAATTTATTAGCAGTGCCTGTGAACAAGAGCCATCGCACTTAAATCCCTTGGTAAGTGCTGTCAAAATCAGACACATGGCAGTGCGCCGCTTCACGTGAACGCCAAACAGAAAACATTTGGACTGGAGTGTCATCAGCTGCGAGGCTGGGTATTTCAATACAGTGTGGGATGTTTATTCAGATATAGTCTAAAAATTCAAATCAGCCTCTTCTCATCCAGAACCATTTTCACTGTAGTGTATTTGAGTTGACTATGTAATTCACGTAGATTAAAAAAAGTTGTTGATGTTACATTATAGGTTCTTCAAATATAGCTGTTATAGCCTATTAAGCCTAAATGAAGTTAATATGAAGTCTGATGCTTCTCAGATTTCTATATATAAAATATACAAATATAACGCAATAAGGGTACATTTTCACGACAACCATGTATTTAAACTGGAAATGTCTTTAAATTTTTTGAAAAATTTGGTGTACAGACTTCAACATTGTCAGAACGATCCCATTCACACGGATCCGCGAAAGCGGCTAAAAACACTGTATTATTCATGTCAGGCCAGTAGTTGGCGATGCCACTTTGAATAGAAACACTATGCGCCTCTGCACATACGTAAAGGATGCGTCTACGCTGGTCGTAGTAGTGGAGCTTTGCTGGAGAAGTGATAATAAACTCTTCCCGTAGTCCACCATTGTTGTTTTGGTGGTCAATTTTCACGCAACCCTGTAGACTGAACACGTAATTCGCGTGCGCATGACATCTTCATTTGTACAAATTCGTATTTTTTTATAGTTTACGCGGAGGCGATAGCGGGATCGTTCTCAAAAACTTGCACTTTGCTCGTTTTCAAAAACTTTAAAGTTAGCATTTTCAGGCCCCCAGAACGTGGTGTCGTGTCTATGGGGCGCCGTTTGTAAAGCGGCTCACGCTGAAAATAACAGCAACATTTTGTCACATTTAGCTTCAAACAATGTTTAAAAAACTGGTATGAGTTTTTGACGGTCACTTTTTACCACATTTACAACAATATTTGTCAACTTAGAGATATTTTAAATAGTTAAATCTAAATATTAAATGTTACACCTAAATGTTAAATATTAAATCTAAATGCTAAATCTAAATCTAAATGTTAAATCTAAATCTAAATGTTAAATCTAAATGTTAAATCTAAATCTAAATGTTAAATCTAAATATTAAATCTAAATCTAAATGTTAAATCTAAATGTTAAATCTAAATCTAAATGTTAAATCTAAATATTAAATCTAAATCTAAATGTTAAATCTAAATGTTAAATGTTAAATCTAAATCTAAATGTTAAATCTAAATATTAAATCTAAATCTAAATGTTAAATCTAAATGTTAAATCTAAATCTAAATGTTGAATCTAAATCTAAATGTTGAATCTAAATGTTTTGGGTGAAACTAAATATTTAACTAATATGCAAATTCAAAATGCCGGAAGTGGCAAAATAAAAGCTCGAGGTGGTCAGTCTGTGTTTATAGCATGGTTTATAGTGTCAAATAACGAATAAAAACCATCTCATAATAATAACTATAATATAACGATAATAACTTCCTAAAATAATAAACACGTTTGGAGAAACTGTGGAGTCTCGTGATGACAGAGCGATGACATGACATTCAGTCAAAGTGAGCCCCCTAGTGGCTGGCTATTATGGCTACAGGTCATAAGTCCCGCACTTTTCATAAAAGTGACACTAGCCTACTCTTCAAATACAGTTTCTCCAAACGTGTTTATTATTTTAGGTAGTTATTATCACGATAATCTATGTCCAAGAGTCCATTTCTTCGGATGAGATGGTTTTTATTCGTTATTTGACACTATAAACCATGCTATAAACACACACTGACCACCTCGAGCTTTTATTTTGGCACTTCCTGTTACCGGCATTTTGAATTTGCATATTAGTTAAATATTCAGTTTCACCCCAAACATTTAGATTCAACATTTAGATTTAGATTTAACATTTAGATTTAGATTCAACATTTAGATTTAGATTTAGATTTAACATTTAGATTTAACATTTAGATTTAGATTCAACATTTAGATTTAGATTTAGATTTAACATTTAGATTTAACATTTAGATTTAGATTTAACATTTAGATTTAACATTTAGATTTAGATTTAATATTTAGATTTAACATTTAGATTTAGATTTAACATTTAACATTTAGATTTAACATTTAGATTTAGATTTAATATTTAGATTTAACATTTAGATTTAGATTTATATTTAACATTTAGATTTAGATTTAACATTTAGATTTAGATTTAGCATTTAGATTTAGATTTAGCATTTAGATTTAACATTTAACATTTAGGTGTAACATTTAATATTTAGATTTAACTATTTAAAATATCTCTAAGTTGACAAATATTGTTGTAAATGTGGTAAAAAGTGACCGTCAAAAATTCATACCAGTTTTTTAAACATTGTTTGAAGCTAAATGTGACAAAATGTTGCTGTTATTTTCAGCGTGAGCCGCTTTACAAACGGCGCCCCATACGTGTCGTGCATAAAGAGTTTTTCGTATTTAGTTGAAAGCGATGTTGTGAAAAAAACATCCCCCAAGTTTACTGAGATGTGAACTGGTCAACATCTAAGCAATACAGTTTTCTTTTGCGTTTCGATCAGTGTAGGTATTCTAGATATCAACAGAAGGACACCAAAGTCCATGAGAAAACCAACTATTTTACAAAAAAAAGTAAGCGTGAAAGTCCACCCCTAAACCTAACCCTCAGTGGGACATAAGAATATTGAATGAAAATGTACAAATTAGATCGTACACATTCATATAAATTAGCCACCAATTGCCAAAACGTAAACAAACTGCCATAAGAGTGTGTTGGTAAAACTCTTCATTGTTGTATAGGGGAGAGCGGGGCACAAAGTAACGCTTTTTGACTTTCTCAGTTTGTGTAAATCTACTTATGGTTCAGAGTATTTATTTTTTCCCACATTAATTTCCCACATGTCTAGTACAATTATGAGTTTTTGTTTTATTAATACAGTATATACTTTTTTCTTGATATACCCCGAAAGAATGGAAGTGAAATGTGACAACATGCCCCATAGGTGGGGTACATTGTAACATGTGAGGGGCACATTGTAACATGACCATATGACAGATTAAAATGCTATCTGATCGAATAAAAAAAATACAAAACAAACTAAAATATTTTCTAAATAAAATACAATTAAAACACTTTTTCAAATAAAATAATGGCAATTTTTAATAATTAAATATAAACTCATTTTTGAGTTTTGACTACGAACACATGAAAACACAGCTATACAACATAGTTGAAAACAAATAAATAATTAGTAATTTCTGAACATTGACTCTCAGTCTTTATTCACCTTTTTCTCACGTTTTCTCAATAAAATTAATAAAAGTATAGAATATAATAGCATATTTCTAATAGGGGCACATTGTAACGCAGTGTGACAACATGCCCCCACCTGCACAACTGGGATTTAAACCCTGCTAGTGTCTTCTGCTAGTTAGCGAAGCATTAAATAACTATCTCAACTGTTAAATAACATCTTGGAGATTAAAATAATATCAGATTTGTCTTATTTTAAATAAACACAAAAAATAGAGATGAAAAATTAACTTAAGTAAGAAATTTACTTTTGCTATGTTTTAATAAATGTCTATGGATATCTTCCAAAAAAAATAATTTTGGTGGAATTTTTTTTTCTATATAGTGTTGATATGGCAACTAGACCCAGTTCTTCTATATTGTGCTAGAAGTTCATCGAGATGACACTGCCACTGTTAGCATACAGTATGAATGATTTGCTATGAGTCGCATGTTCATGTCACACACTGTTAGCTCAATCACAGCAGGATTAATGTTGTCTGGATGTCTCAGTCAAGGCTGTTCTTGATCTACCCTTGACACACCTTGTTTTCCTCATGTTTATCTGTCTGTCAGACACAAGAATGAATTCCCTACTGCCAGATACATGTTTCAAGCAGTTCACTCTTACAAGTAAAAAATGTAAACAAAATGTTGCACTTTCTACCCTTTTATTACACACTAAACCTCAACATCTTTACTGCAGCAAGCAAAGCTCAAGCAGGCGGTTGGGATTGAACTATCTCACCGTAATGGAGGTTTATAGAAGACATTTTGTACAGAATTTATTTTTAAAACTCTACGTTCCTTCAGTAATTGAATGAATCGTCGCAGTTGTGCAGTGTTGGGGAGTATCTATCCATCTCAACGCCCGGCTGGTGCAGGACCTCTCGGAAATACACAAGCTGTGACGTAAACGAGTAAAATCAGTCAGTTTCACCCTTCTAAAAACACCTACTATTGCATGGCTGTCAAAGGAGACAAATGCAGCCAGAAATAGGGTAGTTATGTTATATAAAAATGTACCAGCAGAGACTAACTGGGTCATGATAACCAGGCAATTTTGATCTCTTGTTTATAACGAATCCGTTCTTTCAAGCGATTAATATAGATGAACTTGTCCAAAAATAGATTTGAGAAGCTCTACAGCCACCCGGAAATCTGCAGTGGGTCTGACTTACAACGACGACAAAATGTTACCGTCCCGCTGCTGTTGTTGCTGCGCTGTTGTCACGTCTCGAACACGAGGCTAGCACAGGCTGGGGTGGAGAAGAAAAATTAGGGCCTACACCTGCGGCGGCGTAATTAATGCCATTGTCACCTTCCAAAAATAAATCAGAACCTCAACAAGACTTTCCTGTTTAGGGTCAAAATCTCCTCCCGCTGTATTAAAATTAATCACCTTCCCTGCTGTTGCCGTGGAGTGAAGAAGAAAAAACGCCCGGCTTCTGCATTTCTCCGTTCAGTAGTAAAAATAAACAACAAACACGACACACCGCCACGTAGAAGGTGGATTAATTAGCTATTCCTGCGCCGCTAGTGAAAAAGAATGAAATTCCGAAGCAGATCTGCATTGATAAATTGGTAAACCTTTAGAATTCATTTGTCATGTGGGGAGTGTGTGTTTGTGAAAGGTTAGGGGTTGCCTTGGGACGAAGATTGGTGCAGTAGATGGGATGTTTTTTTGTTGTTTTTAGGAATGTTATGTCATGGGATGATCTAAAGCATCAATGATGATTACACATTTTTTTTTTTTTTGATGAAACACCATTTGTAGACATTGGATTTTTTAAATACATTTTTTAAATAAAGTCGTACGTGCACTTTCCATTCTCTTAAATCTCTCTTCCTGGTTCGATGATTGATTATATAAGCACCCCGATTGTATTTTTTTTTTTCCCCTCTAATGTTCAGAGCCTAACAGGCCCACGAATATTGTGTGATCGCCACCACTGGGCTGCTTGCTCGATTAGTCAGTTTCTGTGTTTCAGGCCAAACAATTAGAAAGCCATTTATTTTCACATTTCAAAGTGATGAGCCCCAAACATGCCTTTATAGATCTTCTTCTCCTCAATTGTGTCTATTTGCATAATGGGATAGAATAGCTCTGAAATGTGGCCCTGTGGGACTCACTGAAGATTGAGACACCAGATACCAGCCGCCGCCTCATATTTATGTCTGTTTTGGGGAAAATTAATGGTGCATTTTCACATTGTATAATGTTATTTAATGGTGCAATTCATCTAATAAAAAGAGAACATTTTTGAAACATTTATGTTTTTTGCTTTTTTACATACGAGGAGGCCCAGCGGGCTTGTGCAAATATTTCCCTCTGTGTGGCTGCAGTTTCTGCGCTGCAGGCTGTTTTTATGCATCATGATGGATGATTTTGCTTTTCTCTATTCTTTGCCCAATAAGTTGCTGCCCAAATTGGTGTTTTGAGAGGAAAAGATCTAAACAAAGCATTAACGTCCACTGATACTGAATTAGGGTATCTTTAACTTAAAGCAAGAAAATACACAGATGATGCACTATGAAATTAATGAAAAATAACTCATATTTGAAATTTAAGGTCAAATTGATTAATAAAATTGAATTAATCAAAGGGGATTTTTATATACACTGTGATATTTAGATATGATTTAATTTTAGACGTTTAGATATTTGTCTAAATGTTTTTGCAGCAGCAAATGACAAAAGCAGGATTTAAGTGCAGCAGTCGTTTATTAAGCCCAAAAATCAAAATAACAAAATATTCCGGGTTCTTGAAACTCTCAACGTACGAACAGAACAACCACAATACAACTGTCGAGCACAGACAATCAAGGCTACAAACTGAGGGATATAAATACAAAGGATAATCAATGAAAGGCAATGAGAAACAGGTGCAGATCAAACAATGAGTAACCAAGGAAACACATGCAAAGAAAAGGAAACACAGAAAAACCAACTCAAAGTCCAACTCAAACACAGACTAAATGTTACATCATCCCTCATCAATAAAGGCGCTTTAAAACAACAAATGTCCAACAGATGAGGGGCGGGCCATAATGGAGCTGTGGTGGAGATGCCTGGTGGATCCAGGGGGACGACTGATAGAGGAGGAGCTGGTGAAAGGTGGAGACCCAGGGGGAGCTGGAGAGCCAAAGACAGAGCGACCTTCAGGCCTGGAGGCCGATGAGGAGACGTGGTGATGAGTGGGCCAGGGAACTCTAGATCTGCTACAGGATTTATGTATTTCTATTTATGCAGCAGCATATCTTATATTCTCACAGCCAATGTGTCTGTGTAACTATTAGTAGTAAAAAGTCCATACTTGCTCTGCAGCAGCAATAATAAACAGCTAATAAACATACATTAAGGCTACGTCTACATTAATCCGGATTCATTTGAAAACGGCGTTTTCGTTTATAAACGCTCTCCGTCCACACTAGCGTTTTCAGGCGTTTCCGGAGGTTTCAGTGTGGATGAGAAACTTTTGAAAAACGCCTGAAACGCTAAATTCACCTTTACTGCGCATGCGTAAAACTCCGCAAAAGATCACTGATATGATTCAGATGGAAAAATATATAATGAAGTTATACCGCAATTCTTCTGACAGGATAATTTTATTTAGTGAAATATCTCAGCATTCACTGATGCGGTCCAGGTCGCACGCAGTCACGTATGTTCGGTCTAAAACGCTAAAACTGCTCTCATGTACAGTAATGCCGCAGGACAGCAAATGTGAGTAAATTCTGTCATCTTTGCAGGACTGTGATATGAAGAGTGTGCAATGGAGAATATGTTTAGCAACAGTGTGAAAGTGAATAGCACATAACAGGCACAATACTGGTATAAACATGAATATCTATTGGTACAATATGCGTCACATGACTAAATTTACGTCATCGTTTTTAAACACCACAGGTTTCACAGTCCACACTACAACGTGAAAACGGCGTTTTCAGATGTATCCACTTTGGAGTGCGTTTTCAAAAAAGCTTCGTTTTCATTAATAAAAAACGCCGTCTCAGTGTGGACGGACGGCCAAAACGGAGAGAAAAAGATACGTTTTCAAACGAAAACGTATTAGTGTGGACATGGCCATATTAAATAACATGCTAAAACGATTTCGAGAGTTGTCATGATTGAAGTAAAGTTTAATAATCATACCCTAACACTAACCCTAAATTAATGGGTTCAATTTAGTCATAATGAAATATAATTGATTGGAAATAATATAGTTTGTTCAATATTTAGAATAAAATGATATTCTTAAAATCTTTCAAAGATCATGCTGTAAGACTTCATTCAAGTTTAAACTCTGTCTCAGAAGTGTTTCTGAAGAGAAAAGCAAACGAGTTGACACTAATAGTGGAGTTATAAAATGAACGTGGAAAGCAGCTCAAATCAATTTGATGGATATTTGTTGAGATCTCTTCTAAGACTCAACATAAGACAGGAACATCTGAGAAGCAGGAGGCTTCAAAACGAAGCTGTTTTTTTATTTTTTTTTTTATAGGAAAAACGATTGCGATAATAAAGGGCTTTTGGGCTTTGTTTCTTTTATTCTGTCAGATGAAACACTGGTGTATTGAATTTCCAACAACGCTCATATCCGGAAGTACAGGTATGCCCAGAAAGAAAGTCCAACTTAATTTATGTATTAACCATCAAAGACACACCCCAACTATCCATTCACTCCTTCGCTCGCTTGTGCCACTTCAATATTGTGCCATTCCCAACCCTGAACCTCCATCTTTACCTTGGCATCCCACCACTATGAGACTTAATATATATTAATATGCATCAAGGCAGCAATTAATTCTAACATTTGTTCCATAAAATGTAGTTTTTAAGCAATTTCTAGGAATGTGTTTTTCTTTTAATACTTTGTGTAGGATTTTTAATGACTGTTTGTTAAAGTGTCTTTGTGTTTTTTATGTGCACACAGATATGCGTCCACACATGTGTGCACGTTTTGTGTGTGTGTGTGTGTGTGTGTGTAGGTGTGTACGCCCGGTGCGCTCCTCTGGCTCCAGCTGCTGCTTTCTCCTCCAGCCTGAAGGTAAAGCCGTTGAAAGGCACTTTAGAAATTAAAAGAGTTTCACTGCACTGTAATGTGGCTTAAATGATCCAGAAAACACAAGATATATTGACCATTTAATGAAACACTCTCTGCACATCTCAAACGCTCTGTCTGTCTTGTCTTTTTAACAGCTCCTGCATTTTGATATTTGCTCAATTCATTGTGAATATTCATTTCTATGCACAGTTTACATCGAGTTGACTATCATATCAGATCATCCTTTACTTTAAATAATTCTCTATTATATCAGTGTTTTTTTAGATAGATAGATAGATAGATAGATAGATAGATAGATAGATAGATAGATAGATAGATAGATAGATAGATAGATAGATAGATAGATAGATAACATTTAATTATATTTATGCCTTTGGCAGACACCTATTTCTAAAGTGTCTTACATTGCATATAAAATTCAAAATGATATAATTCTAATATTATAAATTACATTATATGATGTAAACAATTCTAAATTAAGACGTTCTTGTGTTTACTTTAAATGTCATCTGTCTTATTGTGCAATATTCATCAGTGCGTGTTTTTCCAAACTAAAAATCGAATAACTTTCATCTCCAAATGACTTGTCGGCTGATGTTACCAAGGTCGTGTGGGCAGGGGTTATAATATTCACCAATGATATCAAAGCATAACATTTATGATTCAATCAAATCCCAAACGATTAAATTAAGTTCAGTCCTAGATTATTTCTTGATGAATATTTCTCTGGGAAATATGACACATTATGAAAGTTGTATGTGTTGTAACACCTTCCTAATAAAGATATACTTGCTTTGGATGTGAAATGCCTGATAATTTCAGTCTTTCACAGGACAGCCACCGAGAGTGCCTGAGAGAGTGTGTGTGAGGTCCCGCTGGCTCCTGGCCCACTGGGACACCTCAGACCCCCTGATGCAGGGCTCAACACTGACTCACACACACACGCACACACACACGTCATGTATGTTAGAACACACAGCCTGTTCTATTATGTTTGCACTCAGAGGTAATGTGACTGAAGAGTCTATACAAGTGAGGCACAACTGTATAGATGTTTAATTATCAGCACCACTTTTATTTGATACATTATGATAATAATATTAAATACTAATGAAATTGATACAGTAATAGTAGATATTAGAACAGCACACTATTGTCTTCTCTGCTAGAGGTGCAAGCTAAGAGGTGAATCTCATAAACCATAAAACAGTGAAGTAAGAAATTATGATGCAGACAAATAAATAATAATAAAAAAGACATTTTCTTCAGGACTAGAATTTATGGCAATTAAGCTCATTAACACAATGCAAAAGAAATTGTGATATATCATTTGTTTTTGTAATATTTATAATGTTTAATATTTTTCATATTTAATTGTTAAATATTTAGTCTTTATTTCTGCTGATTTATATAATAAAAATATGTAAAAAAAATTACATTGTGTAATACATTTTTTAGTTTTACTGTAATAATAATCACCACTGAGGATGAGAATTAGAAAAACAAAAAACAAACAACAAAAAATATTTAAAAAAATGTCTAGATGCATTATAGTTATTATTAATGAGAATGGGGTGGGCGTGGGGTTGTAGTGAAATATGACATGGGATTTGATGAAATTCAGGCTATTATAGGTACATCAACAATAATAATAATAAACTTTATTTCTATTGATTTATTTATCTATCTATCTATCTATCTATCTATCTATCTATCTATCTATCTATCTATCTATCTATCTATCTATCTATCTATCTGTCTGTCTATCTCTCTAATCTCTGCATATGTGTGTGTATGTATATATACAAAATAATTATACACAGTACACACACATGCACATATATTATAAATACAAACTTTTATTTTGGACGCGATTCGTTGCCCAGCACGAATATATATATATAAAGGATAATTATTAATTATTAACACTGTACTGTATATACTATGGATACCAGCTTCCAGATGTGTTGAAATAAAGCATTAAAACATCAGAAAAGTAATTGAGAAGATGAGTTGTTTTGGACAGAAATTAATGTCTGAGATGTACGATGAACACCCTCTCTCTCTCTCTCTCTCTCTCTCTCTCTCTCTCTCTCTCTCTCTCTCTCTCTCTCTCTCTCTCTCTCTCTCTCTCTCTCTCTCTCTCGTGCAGCAGACGGAGAACGCCTTCTCCAAATGTCACAGGGAGCAGCTCACACGGCATTACACATTATTAATCACCCTTTCACTGCCTCCGAGTCGGAAACCCCGGAAAACAGGAGCGAGAGATGCAGGCAGGGATGGGTAGAAGTGTTGGAGAAGGGATGAGGGTTAGGAAGCCACAAATAACTACCATCAATCATCCGGCAGTCAACGTTTTCACATGGTGAGGCCGTGCCGGTATTGGCAACTCTCAAAGTTCCCAACAAAACAACCCCCTCGCTCAAAGCACGCTGTCAGCAGGAACATGGCAGGTGTGTTAACTCCCACCACTCCAAATTAGGACCTGCAAGATTTGCAGAAAGTGTTTTTTCCCCCCATCATAACTCAGGATAATTAGAAACGATATCAGAGGTGATGGAGATGTTAATAGCTAGGGAGAGCAGAGCTGTTTTGTCTCAGCTGGCTCGGAGACCTCCACACCTGAGAAACTGAACACGGACCCATCCGTCTCTGTTTGAACGTCTCGCTCGTGACATCAAAGAGCAAACCCACACTTCTGCCAGTCTTTGATGAGACGCTCCTTTCCTTCTTAACCGCGTTTGATGGCTGACTCACAATCGAAGAGCGTCCTCAAATTCACGGGTTTCGAGAGATCTTCGAGTCTTGGGGATTTCTTAGTTCTTAAAAGTTCTCGTTTCGATCCGGAAGCGGCTTCCATCGCGTTTCAAGTGCGCGCAAACCACTGACGCTTCAAGAACTGGGTTGAGTTGAGTTTAAAGGAGAGTTCATTTTGATTGTAATTTGAGAGTTTAAACACTGTGGAAAAAAAAAAGTTGCTGCCTTAAACATCCAAGTTGATTGTACTTAAAAATGTAAGTCATTTCAACTTAAGTTACATTAAAATGAGTTGAATCTTTTCAAACTTATAAAAAAAGTTGAAAATTGCTAAAGCAATGCAAAATGATATGCTGTCAGAACTTATTGATCATATATATATATATATATATATATATATATATATATATATATATATATATATATATATATATATATATATATTTTTTTTTTTTTTTTTTTACAGTGAAGGAATTCCTCTCCCAAAAATCCTTTACGCATTTACATAAAATCATTTATATCATCATATGTGAAAAGATAATGAAATTTGTTCTTGTATTTTACTGACTGAAAATGTTCTCCGACGACATCGATCTCATAACTACTATCTCATAACTACTATCTCATAACTTCTATCTCATAACTATATCTCATAACTTTATCTCATAACTATATTTCATAACTATCTCATAACTATATCTCATAACTATATCTCATAACTATATTTCATAACTACTATCTCATAACTACTATCTCATAACTACTATCTCATAACTATATCTCATAACTATATCTCATAACTACTATCTCATAACTATATCTCATAACTATATCTCAACTATATCTCATAACTATATCTCATAACTATATCTCATAACTACTATCTCATAACTATATCTCATAACTACTATCTCATAACTACTATCTCATAACTATATCTCATAACTACTATCTCAGAACTATATCTCAGAACTACTATCTCATAACTATATCTCATAACTATATCTCATAACTATATCTCATAACTATATCTCATAAGGAGCCACTCAAAGCTCATGGTGAGGTGGGAGGGAAATCATATTTCAGTGCTTTTATGGTCTCGTGTGTTCGCTGAGAAACGGTGCGTTCTCTCATTAAACTTTTCCTTCCACTTCCACTCTTACACACCAATATTCTGCGTTCCTTCAAGAAATTTTGCGTTTGCTTGCAAAACTTTTTGCGTTAACTCACCGATCTTTTTGCGTACGTTCCCACAACGTTCCCGTTGCGTTCACTCGCAAAACCTTTCCGATCCACCAAGAAGCATTTGCTTACAAAGCTCTATAATGGAAATATATAGCTAATGCAAGTGTTTTGCGAGAGTATACAACGTTTCTCGCGGGATGCAATACTTTTGTGAGAGAACGCAAAGACATTGAAATATAGTTTTTTCCTCCCATCTGATTCTTCCCCCCCTTTTCTTGCCATTACCGCTTCGTACATAACAAATACAACACCTGCTCTTGTATGTGTGTGTGTGTGTGTGTGAAAGTTAACATTTATGGTTACTGCCATTGTATATAAAAAGCAGCATGAAGAGTCTTAACATGTTTTGTGCTCTACAGAAAAAAACACCACAAGTTTGTCCGGACGTAAACCCTGATGGACAGGAGTGTCTGTGGTTGAGGGCTGGGCGTCTGTGACACTAGGGGGCGGCAGAAGGCTGTAGTGTTTCTCTTCACAGGAGACTGCTGGACCACTGTATCACAGAGGAACACCTGATTACTTCAAGCATTGTGCAAAATCCACATATTAATATTAGCACCTTTGTGAGAGTAAATGTGTGCACACAATAAATGCCCAACTTTTTTTGAAAATGTATGAAGAGCTCAGATGCCTCTAAGTAATTTTTATCAAGCTCGTATATTTAAGTTCAGTAATTTCACTTAAATGACAATTAATAGGTAATTTTCATTGCCATTTAAGTGAAATTACTGAACTTAAATATACGAGCTTGATAACAATGATCATGCTAGAAGAAAAGTTCAGATGGCACTTAGAGGCTTTTGCATCTGAACTCTTCGTATTTATATATATTTTTTTCAAAGCATGCATGCAATCTGTTTTAGACAAACAATTAGACGGTATTAGAGAAGGAGGACACTGCATTAAACACCATTTTTACTGACGGGTTGATCTTAATAAAGGCTCCCATTCACTTAACACTCACACACACACACACACACACACACACACTGCTGTTACTCAAAATATATTCATATGTAAAACACAGTTAACAATATTTATAATGGTACTCAACACACTCTTTTTTAATACAGTTATTTTTCAGACAACTTATAAGGTATTTTGATAATGTTGCGTGAGAGACGTATCTAGAACATAGAGTTGATTGGACAAATACACCAACGTTAATGTAAGCAGGAAAAACATGGAGAGTAAACACACAGAGAATGAAGCTGAACAGACAGTTCATTATTAAAACACTGTATTCCCATACGTGATGCTTATGAATCCAACCACGTCAGAATAACATTACAAAGATAGATTACAACAAGGCTTACATTACCAAATCCATACAATTCTACTGATAATCACATTCATCAATGAAAAAAAAACAACATAAAAGAACAGATCAAATAAAACTAATGAAAGAAACACTGAGCGCAGTGATAACAGTCAGTGTGTGTGTGTGTAACAGTCCGTGTGTGTTACCTGTAATCCGACACTACATGATCCACTCCAAAAACATAATGACTTTTTTCAATTTGAAAGAATCGATAATAATAAAAGTTAATATAATAATGTGAAAATAAACAGAACAAAATCTCCTCTATTATGTTCTTTGCTATTAAAATATAATCTTGTATTTTAAATGTAAATGTTTTAAATTTCAACAAACACTCTTTTCTGTGTAGGGATTTGCTTTCCTTTCAATACCTCTGTATTGCAGTCATTAATATGATATATGATAATGTCATAACTAATGAATTTCATTATATGTCTTATATGTTTTGGATAGATTTTTTTTTTGTTTTAAATGATTTCACAATTTCTGTCTGAATAAATATTAAAAGTTAATTTGATAAAGTCATGAATTTTATGTTGAAGTATGTTTGAGTAACTTAACACTGTAAAAATGTGAAGTGAAGGGAAAGTTTTAAACATAATTTAAACAAAAGAGCTGATAATAAAATGTAAATTCAGGGTTCACAGACTTTTAGAAATGACAACCAACATGTTTATGTGCTAATACTGAACGTAATGTTCTGGACAGCTTTTATCCCAGTTCTGTGAACTCGAAGCGTCAGATTTCTGTCGGATCTCTCTTCTCCGGTGTAAACAGTTGTGTCCTTAATTTTTTAAAGTTCAATCACCTTGGGTGTTTAATTCATTACAACTTGAATTCATCAAACTGACTTAAAAAAATGAGTTGAATCTTGTATAAATAAATAAAAAAGGTAGAAAAATGCTTAACTTATTTTGATGAGTTAATGTAAAAACATATCTTGTCATAACTTATTGATCATAGATTTTTTTTTACAGTGCATGTTCTTCTGATGTCATCATAACTCTATTCCTGGTCATCAAGTCAGAAGCGCAGACGCATTACCTCAGCGTGAGAAGGCGCTTTGAAGCAGGACAACTATATTAATACTATAACATATATCTTCATACAGATGTTCACATGAGAGCCGTGTGTGTTCCTGCGGTGTGAAATGATGAATTATGGATCAGATTTCTGGTGTAGGATGAATAGAGTTCATTCACGACAACCTCGATAACATCATCGGGCTCAAAGCGTGAGAAACTCTGGAGCGTGAGGAAGATCCACTGAACGGAGACAGAGAGACTTTCTCATACACTTTTATCACAAATGTCCCATTAAGATGTGCATTAGATGTGTTTGTGTATTTACTGTTAACACCTATTCTGTATATTGTGTATCTCATATCTTTCTAACGCCCTGTGTTTACTGTAAGATATGTGTGTGTACATCTGTGCACATCTGATCCACGTGTGCTCTCTGATTTACATCACACACTAAACAATGTTTCACTCATCAAAACTGCTTCTGAACACTTCCGTATATATTCTGTAAGTATCATAATTTCACACACGTGTTACACATACACACATAAACTGAGGTACGGTGTAAAGTCATGATACCAAATGTTGTAAAAGTAGATTTTTGAAATCAGATGATAATGTGTGTGAATGAATTAATGGGTTCGATTTTACTTTTACAGAAATGCGTGTATTGTCGAGGCATGGTGTGAAACTGAATGTTATCTATGTTCATTTTGTTATATAGCTGTCGAAAGATCTCACAGTGTCTACAGTGACTGTGTGTTGCCACTGTAAAAGAAACGCAGTGTTGTCAGATAATAAAGAGCGGGAGAAGGCTTTGTTTAGGATATGTTTTCTGTATCTTCATGCATTGTGATGTCCATCGTGATTCTGATATGAGTGAGCTTGAATTACCTGCAGATTCTGAAGTCTTTCTCTTTATCGTCTCTCTCTGTCTCTCCTCCTGAAGCCACTGTCAAAATCAGCATCTTCATTCTGCAGGCGGGTGTCTCTCTCTCTCTCTCTCTCTCTCTCTCAGTGCTGAAGCCAGAGACAGCGATATATATATATATATATATATATATATATATATATATAGAGAGAGAGAGAGAGAGAGAGAGAGAGAGAGAGAGAGAGACTGTATAAGATGCTTTCTCAGTGATCTGTCTGAATCTTTCTTTTAGTATTAATGCTGCTTTAATCCAGATAAAATGTCTAGTGTTTTAGTCGTACTTAGTGTTTACGTGGAGCGTATTCATTCAGACTTATTATGAAAACAATTATGAAAAAATACCTTTTCTTCACTCTTCACTTTGCTGTTATAAAATCAAATTTAAATAAGATACACATCCAAGTTAATTTAATGAGTTTTAACATATATATATTTTTTTAGAAAACAACAACAACTGCAACTCCTAATAAATGTGTTACAACAGTGTAATTACATTGTAATTATACATATTTGAAATTGAGAGCTAAAGTTCTCGTTCAAATAAAAAGTAGGTCATTATTATTATGATGATCTTACTAACCCTCAACCAAATCCGGTTACACTTTATTTTAAGGTGTCATTGTTACAGTGTAATTATATATTTAAGTACTGAGTAATATTAATGAACCACATGTACTAACTATAGGGTTAGAGTTTGGTTGAGGGTTAGTTGCATGTAATTATGCATAATTTACTGTTATTATTATGGTAAGTACATGTAACATATTTAACAAGTACACTGTAAAATAAAGTGTTACCACAAATCCTACCCTAACCCTATAGTAAGTACATGTGTTTGCTTAATATTACTCCGTACTTAAATATATAATTAAAATAAAGTGTGACCAGTGTGATTACTGGGAACTGTAATACATGTTTTTTGATGAATAGAAAGTTCAAAAGAAATTTCAAAATCTTACTGACCCCAAACTTTTACACATTAGCAAATAAAAACACTCTTGGATCTTCCCACTATATGATAGTCCGGCCTCTTGGATGTTGTTTTAGACTTTTGTATCGTTTTCTCCTGAGAGAGAGGACATTTTAAAGGGTTAGTTCACCCAAAAATGAAAATTATGTCATTAATGACTCACCCTCATGTCGTTCCAAGCCCGTAAGACCTCCGTTCATCTTCGGAACACAGTTTAAGATATTTTAGATTTTGTTCGAGAGCTTTCTGTCCCTCCATTAAAGTCAATGGACGGCATACTGTCCATGTCCAGAAAGGCAGTACAGACATCATCAAAGTAGTCCATGTGACATCAGTGGCTCAATCTTAAGTTTATCAAGCGACGAGAATACTTTTTGTGCGCAAAAAGTAAACAAAAATAACGGCTTTATTCCACTATTCATTTCCGTCTCTCTGAAGTTCACGTAGTGTTTTTGCGTAGCGCGTCTGTGTTGTACGTCACACGCATCACACATGACCAGTGTCGGCCAATAGTGAGCCTACGTGGTGACGTGCAACACAGACGCGCTGCGCAAAAACACTACGTTAACTCACTCGAGGCCCAGAGAGAAGGAAATGAATAGTGGAATAAAGTCGTTATTTTTGTTTACTTTTTGCGCACAAAAAGTATTCTCGTCGCTTGATAAACTTAAGATTGAGCCACTGATGTCACATGGACTACTTTGATGATGTCTGTATTGCCTTTCTGGACGTGAACAGTGACACGTCCATTGACTTTCAGTGAAGGGACAGAAAGCTCTCGGACTAAATCTAAAATATCTTAAACTGTGTTTCGAAGATGAACGGAGGTCTTACGGGCTTGGAACGACATGAGGGAGAGAGAGAGAGAGAGAGAGAGAGAGAGAGAGAGAGAGAGAGAGAGAGAGAGAGAGAGAGAGAGAGAGAGAGAGAGAGAGAGAAAGAGAGAGAGAGAGAGAGAGAGACAGGGAAAAGTCAGACATCAGCAGAAAGAGATTTTCCTCCAGATTCTGTTGTGCGTGTGTGAGATTGAACGAGATGATGAGTGTGTGATGTTGGGCTCATTTTCTCTGTTCCCGTCTTTTCTCAAATATTCAGCCTGCTGGAGGAGTGTTATGAGTGCGTTTAAGTGTGTGTGTGTGTGTGTGTGTGTGTGTGTGTAGCATGGTGAGGGTGAAGTATTAATCTTGCTTGTCACACCAGCCCAGATGTAAAGAGGTCTGCTAGAAACACAGAGCTGGACTCAGCACTCTCAAACACGTGTGTGTCTGTGTGAGAGAGTGTGTGTGGTGAGTGAGTGAGTGTGTGTGTGTGTCTCTCTGTGTGTGTCTGTGAGTGTGTTTGTGTGTGTCTGTGTGTGTTTGTATGTGTGAATGTGTGTGTGTGTGTGTGTGTGTGTGTGTGTTTGTGTGTGTATGTGTGTGTGTTTGTATGCGTGTGTGTGTTTGTGTGTGTGTGATCTGGATGGGTTTGGTCAGTGTGTGTGTGTGTGTGTGTGTGTGTGCTGAGTGAGTGTGTGTCTGTGTGAGTGTGTGTATTTGTGTCTGTGTGTGTGTGTGGAGAAGAGACCAAAAAACTGTGAAAATCTCTAAAAACTAAAAACTTAAACTTCTCTTTAGGGACGTCCTCATTTTTTAAACCTGGTATAAAAACAAAGTAACTAAAGATTTGTAGTAATACTTTATTTTACAGTGTCCTTGTTACATATGTTACATGTACTTACCATAGTAATAAGAGTAAATTATGCATAATTACATGCAACTAACCCTCAACCAAACCCTAACCCTATAGTAAGTACATGCAATTCATTAATATTACTCAGTACTTAAATATATAATTACACTGTAACAATGACACATTAAATAAAGTGTAACCAGTTTTTTAAAAATGTAAAAAAAAAAAAAAAAAAAATAGAAAGTGTTGTGTGATGGGTAGGTTTAGGGGTCGGGTTAGTGTGTGTGTGTGTGTGTGTGTGTGTGTGTGTGTGTGATGGGTAGGATTAGTGTAAGAGGAGAGAATACAGTTTGTACAGTATAAAAACCATTACATCTCTGGAATGTCCCCACTAACATTAGATAGCAAAGTAAACGCACACGTGTGTGTGTGTGTGTGTGTGTGTGTGTGTGTGTGTGTGAGAGAGAGTGTGATCTGGATGGTTTCGGTCAGATTTCTCTGCCAGTAAAGTAGAGATCAGATCATATGAGACCAAACACAGCAAATTAGCTAATGATGCAGGCAGAACAAAACCCAGTAGTCACAATTAAGTCGACGTGTGATGCCCTCAGCCCTCCGCTCGAGCACACACACACACACACACACACACACACACACGCACACACACACTGTTTACAAGAGGTATCAACAAGCATCCAAACGCGAGCCACGCACGCACGCCACGCCGCGCGACAGACGGCCAGGTATGTTTCTCTGCAGGAGTCTGACGCATAGACGCATCGCGGAGCTTCAGATACCGCGCACGGGTGGACAGATCCTGAGCCGCGGGAGGTGTGTGTGTGTGTGTGTGTGTGTGTGTGTGTGTGTCCGATCGCGCTGATGTGTGGAGTTCCGACGCATCTGAACTCGGCTGGGACGGCAGCGATTTGTCTCTGTTTGTTCCTCATTATGCAAAAAAAGCAGCCAAAGTTGTAGAAGAGTGCAAAAAACAAGAGGCCAAGCTGCTCTCGCATATGGCGAAGAACTGCTAAATAATCTGTCGTGTTTTATAATGTGAGCTGATACCTTGTTAGGGTAACAGAATACTGGTCCATCATTACAGGAACAAATGATTAAGGCAAGATTAACATTCCTTTAACTAACCCATTTACACATGAGTTAGGCTAATAGCACTCTGTTAGTTCACGATTAGCTAATCAATAACTAGCCTAACGTATTTTCTTCATACCACCCACTATATTGGATACAGTGTCATGAATGGGAATTCATGAATAATTCTTTGTAAATATCATTATAACACACTAATAATGACTCTCAAGTATTATCAAATCCGGCAATTTTATTTTGATAGTCCACTTTAGACACTCCACTAACTATAAGTAACTTTGCAACTACATGTCAGCTTACTCTCATTAGAGTATCAGTAGACTGTCTGCTTAATATCTGCTAACTCTTTATTGTGATGCTCCTCAACAGACATTCTACTGACTATAGGTGACTTTTCAAGTAGTGATTGTCTTTAGTGTGAACGGGCCTTATTTAGCATTTGTCACTGAGTAATAGCCACGACTCTCTTAAATAGCCTGTGCATCTTTAACAACATGATTTTTTTTGGCCAAATGACAGAAAAACTAGAGCTACAGTAAACTTTATAACCTGTAAATTGATGAAAACTTAATGCGAGGCACTAACTGCCTCAGATGAGGCAACCTTAAATAAAAGTCCCTGCTACAGTCTATTTCTGAAGTTCAAATACTGAGGAGGAATAACTCATGAAAAATATACACTGAAAACACAGAGAACAAGCAGACATGGCTGAAAAACTGCAGTATGGCATGTTACATAGATAATTAACCTGCCGTAAATGACTATCAAGCTTGAAATGTGAAAGTAATTTGCTTATTCTTATTAGCATGATTTAAAATGAATTGACGTCATTAGCGATTTTTTTAGCAATAATATTATAAGTGAGTTTTGCATGATTTTTTATTCATGGCAATTCACCAGTTACTTAATTTAATGTTGTCTATTTGTTATTGATCTATAACACTAATTCTCTGTAATTAATTTGTAGGTTTATGCAAAGCTGCCTAATCTAAACCCAAAAAGACTTCAAATGAAGGATTAGCATCGACACCGAAGTTGACAAGCTTCAATTTGTACGGGGAAATGGCTTATATTAGATACATTTGCTAATACTAATACTTATTGTAGTTCCGTATTAATTATTGAACTGTGAATTCAATTAGTGTCAGAAATCAAATGTTAATGAATCTGCTGTGTTTGATTATTCACTGGTAATGAGACTGACGGCACACAACACAACCACAGGCTAATTTCCCTGCACTTCTCTCTCCCCGTTCCCTTCCACCGAGACACTTGAATTAAGTCATTTTGATTCATAACTTGATGAAAAAGGTTAAAAGCGCAAGGCTGTTCTGTGAGGGGGAAAAATGAAGCTGTTAAAACCCGGTCCCTCTTCACTGTCAGTTTCTCTTTGGTGTTATATGAATGTATCTATTATAATATAGCTTATCTAATCTAAAAGGTCATCAGATGGTGTGATTAATTTGGCAGCCGCAGACACCAGTGCGATAGTTTGCCCTGGTAATAGCTGTTCCATGCGTGCCTCTATCTGTGGAAATTAAAATTGAGCCTTTTCATCTCTCTCAAATTTGGAGTGAAAAATTACATTTGTGAAACATAAAAAAGATTCATTTTTGAACAGTTCCAATCATCCATGGAAAGAGTTGGGAACCGAGAACTGCTTCTTATTCAGAACCAATTCCATTAAAAAAGAAGAATACTTGAAGAAAATGGTTTTAATGTCTTCCGGCAAAACTGCTTCTGTGCCAAATAAGGCAAAAGAAAAGCTGTTTTACTTGTGAGTGTGCTCTAATGATACAACCAGTGTAGTCAGATTTGCAAACTATTGACTCTAAGGAGCCAGTTAATAATGATCAAACCAGCAACCAGCATCTGATCTCAGCATGCAAACATACCTTGCTGACATAACGTACCTAGTTGTTCATATGACATATATATATATATATATATATATATATATATATTACTGTATATATACACAATGTCATGAAATGTTGTACAGTATAAATTTACTGTACTATATATATATATATATTAGTGCTGTCAAACGATTAAAATATTTAACCGCGATTAATCGCATTAATGTCATAGTTAACTCGCGATTAATCGCAATTAATCACACATTTTTATCTATTCTAAATGTCTCTTGATTTCTTTTTCTCTCATTTTAATGCTCTTATCAACATGGACAAGTGGATTGGCTTGCTTTGTGCAAATGTTTTTTATTGAAAACAACATTGGCATATACTGTAGTGTTCAATTTCACACTAACATTCTCACTTGGAGCAAATAATCTCTCACACAATGTAACACTGTCCATCAACAAAAGGGTGAAAGAAATACTGACGAGGTCCTGATATTGACGAGGGGGCGGGGAATTCGCATCAGCTGTGTGTGTGCTTGGCCATCAAGTGATGTTTCAGACTGGACGTGCTGCGATGATCGCTCAGTTCACAGCGACAAAACACACAGATCACTTTGGTCTTGTCAATTGAACCATTTGGCCACTTTTTTAAAATTAAACTTTCCATTCAGAATCTTATTGACATCCATTTCGGCGTCTCGCGCTCATCATTCATCCACTCAAAACCTAATGTTAAAGGCGCACACTGGACGAGAAGTGAAGCGTAGCGCCTCGTATTTAAAATTCGAACACATTATTCTCTATGAGTGTAGGCCTACACCACACCGGCGGCGCCATTCGCCGTTTTTATTGCTGGCCATAAACTGAGAAAGAGAGCGTCCGATGTGCGATACAAGTTGTCCTAGACACGACTTCTCGTCCACTCTTTGGCCGGCTCGCAAGCCCAAACAAGTGTGTGCGGCGTGCCTGTTGTTTTGTTTCGGTATGGTGTTGTAGTTTTTCTAACGTTACTAGTTGTACGTATTGTACGTTACGTTACAAAAGCATGTGAAAAAAAACTACAAAGTTTGCTAGGCGTTAATCGCAAAATTGACGGCATTAATAACGCGTTTAACTGAGAGCCATTATATATATATACTGTATAATGTATATATATGGTACAATAAATGTATACTGTACAAAATTTAATCATAAGCAAACATAATGCAATCAGCAACATAATATGTAACAAAACACCAACTTTTTAAAATGAGTTCCAAAGGTCAAGTTTTTGAAAACGATACCGCTATTGTCGGTGTGTAAACTATAAAAACGTGAATTAGTAAAAGAGGTTACATCATGGTTATGCCTATTACATGTTCAGTCTACAGGCTTGTAGTGTTTTTCTACAAAGTAACATCGCCACCTACTGGCCTGGCATGAGTAATACAACGTTTTTAGCCATTTTCGTGGATCTGTGTGAACGGGGATCATTTTGACAATGTTGTCCTCTGTACATGAAAAACACAAAGGAAAAATGTTTCCGTTTTTAGTTGACCTGGAAATGTACGTTAGTGAAGAGCAACAATTCTGCGGAGGATCTTCTCCAAAAAAATGTTGAAAGAATAGAATTGTGAAGTGGGATTGGATTCAAAACCAGGATCATTAAATTGCTTCGGATTGCGTTCACTAATCATGGCCAAGGTAAGATTCTTAGAGACATTCACATTTTAACTTTTTCTTGTCTAGTATACGAGTAATATTTCACTGTGTCTCAGCACAATTTGCAGATATTACACATGTTTTCTTCGTCTCCTCCTTTTTTTGTATCTTAATCTTTATTTTCATACTCTCTTTCCTCCTCAGCCCTGTGTTTCCTCCCCTCTGCTGGCACGGCATTTGATTCTGTGTAAATTAATTGCTCATCATATGGGATGCGACATGCGATTAGTCTCAATCCAGATAATAGTGTGTGTGTCTTCACCGAGGGAATGCGCTGCCAATTTGCTCGGCATGCATCTGCCAAATGACTCGTGTTTACACACTGCATCCCTCGAGGGAAGTTTGTCACAATGCGACTTCTTACATTTCAATAATGCACTGGCTCCTCAGATAGACAAAGACACACAGGCTCACTCTCCCTGCAGTAGCAGACACACAGTCTCGCTACAGACGGCTACACCACGATGCCAACAGGACAATCAGGAGACACACACACCACAGTCCTCTCTCTCACAGCAATCCCCAAGAGGTCACGGCTCTCTCACACTGATTTCTGTGTGAATGGTGCTATGACACAAACACTAAGTTTGTAACATTGCATTTATATGTGTTAGTATATAGGTTGTGTGTGTATATATATATATATATATATAGGTTGTTTTTAGTTGGTTCTGCTTCAAGAACCTATCATTTGATTAAAATTGTAATAAAATGAAACGCAATTGATTACATATACACTGTTCCAAATTACACTGTTCAGCCAAAAAACAAATCGCAGTTTGGATTTAAATAGGCAAATGCTTAAGAGTTTATGATTGGATCATTATTGCAGTGATTATTATGTTTCTAGCATGTTATTTGTTTGGCAAAAGTTCTTCTAACCCTAATTGATGGAGTGTGTAGCTTTTCATTTCTTAAACATCCATGTAAGAAGACACATCATGGCCATATTGCAGGATGGCAATGTCAAGATTCATCAGGCTCAAATTATGAAAGAATGGTTCCCAGTAAGCAACAAAGTGACAGCCCAGATGTGGATTCCACCCGTATCAGATGTGGGCCGGATCTGGGCCGACACTATGTTGCTGTCTGGGTTGGGAGGGAGCATGAAAAATTATTTTCACACATGAATTGGCACATCTTGAGTCCAGATCTTAAATTCATTGAAAGTCTTTGGGTTGTGCTGGAGGAGACTTTACAGAGTGCTAGACTTGCATTGACAAAACAAGATCTTGAACAAAAATGTATGCACCTCTTGATGGAAATAACATCACAACATTTATCTCCAGCTCTGGTATCAATCTCAGACAGGTTTGTTAAATAGTTTGTCAGGTCTTTAAATTGAAACCCTACTTAAAGAGGTTGTTCCACATTATTTAGCGAGTCATAGTTCTTAGGACAGATAAAGGCTTGGACAAATAAAGGCTTATTAAGGAAAGTTTCTGTCAAAAAATTAATTGTATTAAAAGGGCAGCTATAAAAAAGCCAATAGCCGCGTTTCCATTACCCTTCAAATTGCGCGAATTGAAATTGCCAATTGAAAATACGCCCAATGGAAAAACGTCAATTTATCAAAAACTCCCATTTATCGCAAAAAATTTTTACGCTCGCATGAGGTGGTTTTTCAGGCGATTCGAGAAAGAAATATTTCACAAAACTGCAATGGAAACAGTTTTTGCGCATTTACAGGTCACCTGACGTAGATGACGCGGTGTGTTTGGACAGAATACGAGACAGAGCTCTTTATTAAATTCATACAAGACAAAAGAATTACAGGAATAATGGATTCTAAACCTCAAAGAAATGCCACAATCAAGACCTCGAAGCAGATATGAGGGAGAAACACCCAGAAACACCTCATATGTGTCGCTCACAAGTATAATAAGGGTCGTTCCTTACCATTAATGCTTGGAAAACACACATACATCTCCTTTGATTAATAATAATGGCCAGTGCAGTGGCTGGGATAAAGTACATAAACCTACCAACGTCCGTTGCCATGGTTTTTGGAATGATTTTACTTATCACGAGAGGAAAAAATTACATTTTAGTCGCATAACATCGGTTAATGGAAACGGCATCATTTCGCAATCGTTTTTTGTCGACATTTAGAAAAAAATCCAAAAGTTTTGCGCAAATCTGTAATGGAAACGCGCCTACTGTTAAGCCGAAAACTGGTATTTGAAGCCGCTGGATTCTCAATAACCTATCCATGCAGACTGGCATAAAGTTGCATTCCAGCAACCTCTAACCAAAGCTCACAAAGAGAAACTTTTACAGTGCTTTTTTCCCAGATGAACCATTAAACAACGCGACACGCACGTCTCCTGGAAGTCCTGGAGAATTCAACCAATAAGATGACAAATACAAAACTCCGGACCATAATGTAGGCCCAGATCCGGCCCACATCTGGGCCGTGTGGAATCCACATGTACCAGATGCATAGGCGTAATTTGCGGGTGGGACATGTCCCCACCACTTTTTGCCAGGGTCGATATTGTCCCCACCACTTTATAAAACATCTCGCGGCACTAATGTATCAATTCTACAAATAAATAAAACATCTCCAGTTAACTGACATTTCATTCAACTGTTAATTCATTTCGGTCGTTTATTAAATAAGAGTCGATCTAGCGCTGAAATGTGTTTTTTAAATCAAGTGGTGCTCGTTGCCGCTGCGATCAGTGGCGCGGATACAGTGTTTTCTCGTGTGGCTTGCGCACACACCGCACTGTCTTCACTCGGACGCGCGCTTCAGTCCGTTGCGGATACTCTCTATTCGTTCTGGTTAAATCACAAAACATAATGCTCACAAAAGTGTCTCTGCTTGATATACAACCACTGATGAACATAATCGGTTTTGATGAGAAAAAAAACTATACGAGAAAAAAATAACTATATGAGTGAGGACTAGAACCCAAAACCTCTGACATGGTTAACGAAAGTTCTACCACTGGACCATTAAGGAATACGTTGATTTAATAGGCAGATCTATGTATTTATTCACACGAAAAATCTCGGTCCTGACGACATATATTAGGCTACATCTCATTAAACGACAAATGAAACCCCATGTAGCCTACTATTTAAATTGATTGCTGGACATTGTAATGTTATTGTACATATATCTGATTTAGCATTTTATTAGCAACCCCCACCCCACCTGTCCCACCCACTTTTTAAAACAAAGTTACGCCACTGACCAGATGTGAGGCGGATCTGGGCCGACATTATGTTGCTGTCTGGGGAAGTGTTTCCCATTTTGTGTGCCATCAGACGTCCAGCCAGCGGTCCGTGGGCGTGTCGTCTGAGACCAGGGTGATGCTAACTTTCGGTCGTCCTACAAAAATACATAATCACTGCAGCACTTATGGTAGACCAGTAAAACATTGAATAAACATTACAAAATGATGCTTCCCCGTTGGCATTTCAATATTTATCAACTGGTGAATCAATGTCGTAAAGCAAAGTTGAATGATTGTTGAATTTTGAGTCGACTTTGCAAATTTGACATGAGGAGGAATGCAAATATGACGCGATGACGTCATGAATATGACGAAATTTAGCAACTTTTCAAATAGACTTTCGGTACTTTTGATTGAAAGTATGTTGACTGCAACTGGGACTGTGCTGATTGTGGACTCTTGGTGGTACTTCTTGAATTGATTCTATGGAAATCCTTATCATCCCTTTTCACGCGATTGATGTAGGATCAGTTGCACTAAATGAACATTAAATTGCTTAGCATTTTTACAATTTAGCATTGTAGCACTGTCAGAACAGACCTGCAAAAAATCTTCTGGTTGCAAATCACCAGTTGAGAACCACTAGTAAATAGCATATGCATTCTGTATCCATCAATATGCTCTCTTGACAGCCCTCTTTCACTCATAAGAGGAATACGATCAAATGTAAGATAGGGATTATCAAACAACCTCTGTGAGATTGATGATCCACCCTTTCAGTTCCACGATACCCACCTGACTCGGGCTGCCACATCCTTCTGTCTCACAATCTCTCAAACTCTCACACTCAGGCCTGAGGGGGAGATGGAGAAGCTGGCGCGTTTGGTTCGACCACCAACTCAACCGTTCCCCCTCCCCCTGTACCTATTCCAAACCCAGCGCTTCCTCAACCTTTCCTCCATTAATCACACCATCCTAATTAACAGCGCGGGCATCCCTGGTCATCGCAGCCCTCTGAGAGCGCAGCTGGTCCTGCTCGAGGGACCATCTGATGTGGAAGCGTCGCCAGGGGCGCGATTCTCCAATAACATTACAACAGAGCGTGGAACCAGGAGGAGCCGAGTTAGCTTTTAAGATGCCACTTGTGATTCTCAGACCTGCATAGAGAGAGGAGATGTGCCAGATGCATGCCGTCATTATGATAAAAACATAATGATGCATCCTATTGCAAAACTAGATGAAAATCGCTGTGCTAAAACAAATCTTCATTCACTAATAATTTCATTTTGCACATTTATTGCCCCCATACCCTTAAATAGGGCACTATTTGAGGGCACAGCCATGTGTAGTTGTGTCTGAAACCATTGTGGACGTTATCAGGTGCTCTCATTTAATCCCATAATAAACCACAATAACGAGTGTACAACCGATATACGCTATACAGTTAGAAAATACCTGTAGCAAGGTTAAAGGCTCAGGGAAGGAGGCAGTAACCAGCAAATGATCAATGTAACTTTAATCATAAAATAAACAACCAACAAAATGAAAGTGAAGCGGCAGCCCCTCATGGACGACTGCCGCATAAAAATAAAATAAAAATCCAGGCCTGGTCCTCTCTTGTCTTTCACTGTCATCAATCCTCCTTTTTTCCTTCTGGAGCTCCTCTGTGAGACTGGAGAACGGTGTTGCATGCAGGTGCAATCGCACCACTGTCCTTGCTCCGCTCCGACGGCTCTCGGCCCTGACCTGCTTGCCACGTACACATAATGCACTGTGAGAGCCGCTTGCCGAATTAATTTCTGCGTCTGACCAGAAGATGACACCCGCAGCTGAATCATCCATCCATTTTCCAAACCGCTGGTCCAATGTGGCTACAGTGTAATATCATGACAATATCGTGACATTTACTCTGATCTCTAATCACCTGGAACCACACCGGTATGCATCAAACCTTAATATTTATCTGAAGCTCATGTATTTACCGAATAATGTTACTCCACAAGCAACTTGCAGTTTTATGCTAATGCGCAAAATCTTCTGTACTATTTTTACAAATTACTTGAAAACCCCTGTGCTATAGTATAGGATTCCAGAGCATAATGAACAGGACACCTGGGTGAATCTTTCAGCAGTGTAGCTCAATTACTGATGTGTATGTGTGGGTGTGTCGGGCAGTAGGGGGCGCTACTGAGCTGAGCGCCAGAGCAGCTGCTGTGCCCCTCAACCTGCCCGTTTGAATCCCACCTTCGGTACCATCTGTTGCACAGTATGGTCACCAGCCTGGCAAGAATCACACACACAAACGAGTCGGCTTCCGCCTCAGCCACCGGACCACCATCACAGCAACATCACGCGCTTCATTCATCTCCCTACACGGGGAGCCGACTCACACACCTGTCAGGAGAAGCACACACACAGAGAGAGAGAGAGAGAGAGAGAGAGAGAGAGAGAGAGAGACGACTGCTGCAAACACTCTTCTGTTCATGAATCTACAATATATTAACTTTACACAGAAGCCTTGAAGTCAACATGCAATCAAACTTGACCCTATTTTTTTCTTAATACACATTCCTGGTCTCATAATTAATGATTCATTGATGCATGTTTTTGCAAAGACAAATCGTTTCACTCGTAACTCAAAATGCATCATATTACAGACGTAAAATAGGTTACCAATACAGGTCAGTCTCAAACTTGCGCTACTCCATGAGTGTCTCAGGTCCAACATAAAAACAGTCTAAATCAGCAGAGATGACCTTTCAAACAGCAGGCTGTGACTCTGCCCACTTGAGCCCATGAGTTTTCCTGAGGTTAAGCGCATTATTTACCCTGGCGATGTCCAGTCCTGGTCCTTGACGGCCACTATCCTGCAGAGTTTAGCTCCAGGCAAGTTTGTTTTGGGCAGGCTAGAGCTCGGAAATTGGCAGGATTAGACACCCCTGTTTTACTTGTATTTTCTTTTTTTCTCTTTTTTTTGAAGGTTATTGAGGGTGGATAGGAGGTCAGCGATGTTGCTGACCCAGCTGAATGGAGAAGTCTTCATGGACCACCACTTCAGGTGCCTCTACATCCTCCAGCTCTGTGGCCCTGGCCTCATTGAGGAACACTTAACCTTGACAGAGGGGTCAACGGACCTGCCGGGCAGTGCAGATGGCCCCTACTGATCTGTGGACACATTTACCCTTACACCGGCTCTCCTCCATATCTTGAAGTGGGATCTGGTTGCTAATGGATGTTCAATATACATTCACTACATTCCCTGCTTGGGTGGCAGGGTCCATAGAGCAGGGGTGTCCAATCCTCCAGGGCCCAATCCTGCTCCTGGAGGGCCACCGTCCGGCAGAGTCGAGCTCCAGGCCTAATGAAACACAAGTGACACAGGCAGAAAGTGAAAGCAGGTATGTTGGAGCATGGTCACATCTAAACTCTGCAGGACCGTGACTGTTTAAGACTTCTGCTATAGAGGGTAAACCTAAGACCTAAGAGGACCTAAGAGTTTAGCTCCAATCCTAATCAAAAAGACATCAACCAGCTAATCAGGAAGTTTTCGGGACTACTAGAGCTGTGCTCAAAATCGCTGCTATACCTTAATAGAGGACAACTATTTGTAGTGGTGTCCGAATGCACCATTAACATTATTAATCCCACAATGCACCATAATACTGAGTGCACAACCTTATGTAGATTCAAAGGCTAGCCACTAGAGATTACCCATACACTGTGAGAGTAACACCAAATGAGTTCCCGTGTTTTGCCAGAAGATCACATCTGCAGTACTTGTGGTGCACTTGGTGTCTGAAATCCGTCCACTTGTTTTCATTCACTCCTTCAAGTGGACAATATTAGTAAAACAATGTAGGGAATAGCGAATGAGAGAGGGAGCATTTCAGATACAGCCTAGAAACTTCCTGAAACTGAACTCTGCAGGACACTGGCACTTCAGGAGCAGGATTGGACACCCCTGACCTAAGCCACAATGCATTGTGGGTTATTGGATGTGGAAAAATCTTGGAAAAGCTGGGCTTGAAGCCTACATGAAATCAGAATAGCCTCCTATTTACTTTCTTAATACACATTCCTAATCAGTGCACACTCCATATCCTGATTCACTTGAAAGAACCTCGTATGATTAAAGTAAATTGGGTTGTGAATGCCGTTTCTTGTTTGAAATCTTTCTAATAGAAAGGACTGTGTCGAAACTGTAACCTAGCAGTTAGCCCATACTTTAAGCTGTGGTGCTCATGTAGACGATACAAGTCTGAGTTCAGCTCGTATGATTTCAAATCCTCCCTTCATTTCCTATTCTGTCCTTTCACTAATATTCCTGTTAAAAGAATAGTTCAAAATCCTTTTCTCATAATTTTTTCCCCAATCAATTTCATCATAATCTTCTTACCTTCATGTCGCTCCAAGCTTGTATGATTTTTGAAGAATGAAGATGATTTAATTTTTTTTTTTAGAGCTCTAATATAATTTGTCAACACGTCAATAACATCAAACCTCATTGGCGCACGTGACTTGATGTAATGTCACGTGACATGCAAGAACCAATGAGGTTTAATGCTACTGTTGTGTTGCTATTCCAGTTGGGCTCTGTATATATGATTATGATTTGATTTAACAGTGAATAACCTTTTACATTTTGCTTTGTTTATTATAATAAGTGATCTTATTGCTTCAGAAGACTTGGATTAAAGCACTGGAGTTGTATGTATTAAGTTTGCACTATACCTTTATGTGATTTTGTGGAGTTTGAAACTATTAGACTCCATTGATTTTCACTATATAAACAAACACATCTGAAAAATTCTTCAGAAACCTTTTGTTTTCCACAGAAGAAAGAAAATCTTACAGGTTTTGGAACGACACGAGGGTGAGAAAATGATGACGGAGTTTTCATCTTTGGGTGAACTGTACTTGTTTGTATTATCACAGTTATAAAAGTGGCCAAAAGAAATTAAATGAAGGTATATAGAATGCTATTAGCTATTGAAAAGACAAAAATAAATGCAGATTTGTATTTGACAGGATATTTCCAATACATGCTAAACATGTTTTCCTGCCATCACGGGACGTGCACATATTTATTTCATTTTTCCTATTGACAAGCTATGTGACAGGAGCCAGATTGATGGCGAAAGCGGCAATTAGCAAATGAGGTTTGCAGTTTTGCGCGGGTGATGTCGACCTCAGCAGCGGTGTCAGAGGCGGGGTGTGAGGAGAGGGTTGCTGGAGCTCGGTGGAGGGGGGGGGGTCCTGTGGCAGTATATTTATTAGCAGCTGTCAGCGCATGACACTTTGATGAATGGCAGTGTGTAATCAGGAGTGCTCTCCGACAGCCTGCGCTCACAGCCTTCTACCTGCCAAACATGCACATACATGATCACACACACACACACACACACACACACACACACACACACACACACACACACACACACACACACACACACACACACACACACACTTAGCTTTTTAAGCTTTGCAAAAACAAGACCTCTTGAAAAACATGTTTTTCTCATGGAAAAGAAGGGAGGAGTTTGGGTGAAAGAAGGTGGATAAATAATGCCCTGTAAATTGATAGAATGATAATTTTTTATATGGCTCAAACTGCTGGGTGACCCCAAATGATTTGTACCATTGTTTTATTCACGTTAACATGAATGAATTTCTTGAATTTACTTTTTGTTATTCATATAAATAATTCTTCTCTAGACAAACTTTAGATCTTACATTGTCAGAAGTCACGTGTGTCACTTTTATTGTTACTATAAAATCATAACAAATTAAGACAGACTGTCCATCAAAAAGTATAAGAATGTTTTTGTTAATTATTTATGGATGTATTTTTATGTATTTATTTATTGATGACAGTGATACATAATATACAATGTCCCGTCAGGTTTTTACCGTTTTTTCTGTTCATGTTTTTTTTTTTGGAAGTCTTAGTTTCTTGAGTGTTTTGTTTTGAGTTTGTGTTTAATAAATCTACTATTTGATAAAAATACAGTACAACAGTAATATTCTGAAATATATATATGTTCCCTATTGTAACATATTTTGAAATGTAATTTATTCCTGTGATCAAAGCTGAATTTTCAGCATCATTACTCCAGTCTTCAGTGTCACATGATCCTCATGAAATCATTCTGATATGATTATGATCTGATGATCAAGAAGCATTTCTGATTTTTATCAGTGTTGAAAACAGCCGTGCTGCTTCATATGTTTGTGGAAACGTTTTCTTTGATGAATATGATGAAGTTCAAAAGAGCAGCTTTTATTTGAAAAATAAATATTTTGTAACAATGTAAGTGTCTTTACTGTCACTTTTGATCAGTTTAATGCATCTTTGTTGAATGAAAGTTTTAATTTCTTTCAAAGAAAACAATACAAAATCATATACTGACCCTGACCTTTTGAGGGGTAATGTATTTCTGAATAAAAAATATTAGTCAAAAGTGTCAAAAATGTCAAGGTTGAACAAAAGTCTTTCTTTTGTATTTTCTCTGGAACAAGATGCAACACAATAACAGAATAATAGGCTGTGTTTTTTCTTTAATGAAGTAAAAATGTGTAAGTGGTGCCGTTGTGAAATAATTATACTATTTCTTTAACACATGAAAAGTGAAAGAAAGACTCTGCAGAATTAAGCCGGTCTTGCGTAGTCTCACCTTCCCTCTAATAGTGTCATCAGATTCCTCTCACAGGCCTCCAGTGTGTTTCCAAACTGCCTTCATCAGCTTCACAGTGTGTGTGTGTGTGTGTGTGTGTGTGTGTGTGCATGTGTGTGTGCACGGGCACACAGGTCGAACCGCAATAGACGGCAAGATGCCCACAGAGACTGAGGGAAAAGAAAGATGACAGTAATAAAGGAAGAGCGGGTGAGTGTCATGTCAGAACACTGTCGCCGTGAAGTGTTTTTATCTCCCGCTAAAGTGGCTGTGTGTCGCCGAAGTGCGTGTCTTTCTTCACAAGTGTCTCAGCAGGTTGTCAGAGAAGCCACGGCTGTCAAACAAGCCCCTCTGTGAGTGCTCATGGGTAATTATGACACTCTGACAGGTTGCCTCTCACCCTGAGCGAGTGCATGTGAGAAGAGCAGTGCATGTTAAACCCTTTTACACCAAACCGTAAGTTTGTTTGTGGAATTACTGGGAGGTCATCCGAACCTTTGAACCTGCTTCAACATATTATAGCCAATAATTATACACAGGAAATAATGGAGGTGTGGTGTATAATACACCTTGTGAAAAAGAAAAGCTGGTAACATTATTTTGATGTGACTTTTGAACATTCTGTTGACTATAAGTAACTTAGCAACTACATGTCAACTAACTCTCATTAGAGCATTAGTTGACTGTCTGCTTAATATCTGCTAACTCTTTATTGTGATGCTCCTCAACAGACACTTTACTGACTATAAGTAACTTTACAACTACATGTCAACTTATTCTAACCCTATCAGTCTACTAATACTCTACTAACACCCAAATGAAAGTTAGTTGATATGTAGTTGCAACGTTACTTATAGTCAACAGAGTGTGTTAAAGAGACCATCAAGTGACACCCTTAACTTTAAAAGACAACTAAAAAAATATTATTTATCAACCTATATTTAATATATAACTGTCTTCTCATGGACTGATGTATATGTATGATTGTATGTGTATGTGTATGTACTTTTATGTATGTACTGGTGCGCTTTTGCGTGCTTTCAGTTCATTTACCATCGTCTGGTTGCAGGTGGTAACTGTGTCTGTACCACTTCTTTTTCATAAACTATGGGCCCCCACCTATAAGCTTTTTTAGCTTCTTTGGGGGACCCATTCACTATACCAAATTCTGATTCTGTACCCCCGCTGTATTATAGAATTTGCTGGTAGAGGTATTTGTGAATAACCCAAACTCAACTCAAAACTCAACTCAACTTGTAGTGCATAAAAAAACTATACATGAAGATAATGTGATATTAAAGAAATTAAAGAGAGTGCACTTTTAGGACTGTTTATTTACAGACTGAAGTACTTTTTATAAAAAAAAATAGTTTTACTTTAAATTACATTCTAATTCATTGTTTTAATAATCTTTATAGTTTTTTTTCCAATTGCTAACACACAATTTTGCAAACTAGGCTGGTTTTATCAAAATACTTAACACAATCCACAAAACCACACACCCAAACCCAAACACCTCATATATCCTGCAAAATGAAGCACTGCAACCAAAACTACATGGCATTATCAAAATCTAACTTTTGCACGAAATGGCGCTTCATTCATATTACCAGATTTGTGTCTAACCAACTACACACTGTTGGGCAAAAAGAAAAGCACTCTCATCTTTAGTATGCTTTGCTGTAATACTAAAATAGTTCAAATTGTAGAAAATTCTTCAGATTGTTCACATGCACAGAAATATTTGCAGATACACACACATGCTGTTGAAACATTAATTTCTTTCTTTTTCACTAAAAAAAGTCAGTGCAACATATGCACAGCAGATATATTTACATTGGAGTGAACACAAATATGCTCACAAAAAACAGTAAACTGAAAAAGATTGAAGTGTTAACAATTAACCATTGAGGTGTTTGGCCAGGTGACACATTTATCGGCCAATCAGATCATGGAGTGTCATTTTGAATGGCAGTGCTTTGAAATGGCAAACGTGACTTTATGTCAGATTGTTGTGTCTTATGCAGAGAACCGTGTTTAAAAAGTACCATTTTGAATTGCAAAATGTGTGTAAAGCAGAAAATGTGTTTAGACTTTTGGAAACTTGAGAAGAGGTTTTGCTCTCTGTGTGTCAGTTTAATTAATTGTTCTGTGCATGTCATTTTAGTGTGTTAGCAATTGGAAAAAACTGTAATGGGTTCTCTAACATACTAAAGCACATGTAAAATACTTGATATACTTGTATAAAGGTAAAATGCAATATTAGCTGTAGTGTGTTATTCAATCTCACATTTAAAGCTAATATATAGTAGTCAACATTTGAAGTGGATCAAAACAGTTCATCAAAGTTCATCATCAATTGTTCAAAATTCATGTATAACTTTGATGAAAGGTTTTGTTCCACTTCAAATGTTGACTACTGTAGTTTAAATGTACTAAATTGCTTTTCATCAGTACAAATTGGAAATATATATTAAAATATGTATTTAAATATATTTGAATACGTACAAATACATCTTATTGCCCAAGGTGTGAGGCGTTGGGCGGGTGTGGGGACACTCACAAGCCCCCGGCTGAGTGCTGCTACGTTGGAGTTTACCCTGGTGGACGAGAGGGTCGCCTCCCTAAGCCTACGGGTTGTGGGGGGAAAAACTCTGACCGTTGTCTGTGCATATGCACTGAACAGCAGCTCGAAGTATTCGGCATTCTTAGAGACCCTGAATGAAGTCCTGTTGGATCTCCAGTAGGGGACTCCGTAGTTCTGCTGGTTTCAAGGAAGATTTCAACACACAGGTGGGCAATGATGGAGACACCTAGAGAGGCGTGATTGGGAGGAACGGCCTCCCTGATCTAAACCCAAGCGGGTGTTTGTTGTTAGACTTATGTGCCAGTCATGCATTTTCTATAATGAACACCATGTTCGAACATAAGGATGCTCGTAAGTGTGCGTGGGACCGGAGCACCCTAGGCTGAAGGTCGATGATCGATTTTGTGATCGTATCGTCTGATCTGAGGCCGCATGTTTTGGACACTCGGGTGAAGACCAATCGATCACCATCTGGTGGTGAGTTTGATCAGGGGTTGGGGGAAGACTCTGGACAGACCTGGTAAGCCCAGATGGGTAGTGCTAGTGAACTGGGAACATCTTGAGGAGGCCCCTGTCCACTAGATCTTCAACTCCCATCTCCGGCGGAGCTTTTCTGACATCCCTGTGGAGGTTAGGGGCATTTAACCTGAGTGGGCAATGTTCAAAGCTTCCATTGCTGTGGTCTCAAGGTATTAGGTGCCTCAAGGGGCGGTAACTCTCGAACACTGTGGTGGACACTGGTGGTCAGGGAAGCCGTCCAACTGTAGAAGGAGTCCTTCCGGGATATGACCTCAACTGAGGAGGTAATTGGGCAGTGGAAGGAACACATTGAACACTTTTGCCCTCTATGGTAGAGGCTGATGGAGGATTGCCGTCAATTTCCCTGGAGAAAGTTAAACAACTCCACAGTGGAAAAGCTCCAGGGATTGATGAGATCCATCCAGCAATGCTGAAAGCAATGGGCGTGGAGTTGATGTCTTGGATGACACGCCTCTTCAACATTGCGTGGGAGTCGGGAACAGTTCCCAAGAAGTCGCAGACTGGGGTAGTGGTTTCCCTGTTTAAAATAAGGGACCTGAGAGTATGTGCCAATAACCGGGGTATCACACTTCTCAGCCTCCCTGATAAAGTCGACTCCAAGGTGCTGGAAGGAAGGGTGCCGCCGATAGCCGAACCTCAGATTGTAGAGGAACAATGTGGATTCTGCCCTGGTCATGGAACAA